>NW_017731374.1:3547363-3553330 GCF_001890085.2 Hipposideros armiger
ACACACATACACATACATGTTAGATAATCCCCTTCTAAGAATATACATAAGACAGCTGTTCAAGTTTTGGACATTTGCCCTTCAAACATTTTTCAGGTACCTATTATTATAGGAAAGTTGAAATCATCTCTGTTACAACAGGAGAATCCACTATTTTGCTTGAGGAGAAAAGTTACAGAGTTTGTTCATGTGATTTAAGTAGTACTTGATTAATTAGAATACTTAAGAAATGGAGTGCTCTAAGTAGTAACACTGTATCTGAAATTTAAACCTATATCTTAAAAATTTGTTTCAACTGTTATTGATGAAAGTGTTTCTAAAATGTAATGAATGGCTGTGTTGCATTGACTACTTTCCTTGGTGAATGTACTGTGGTGACTATACTGCTGTGCTTCGGCTCACAGTTCTGGGGCTTGTGGCTTCAATGTGATGTTAGCGTAGATGTGAATTATGCTTTATAGGCGTGGGAAAGTGTAATTGTGGAACCCACTCTAGGACAGACTCTGAAGGCTGGCTTTTGAGGAAACTGACGTCCTGATACACATGTAATTTCTGTTCTTTGCCCCCACTCACTCTCTTGAAAGTTGAGTGCCAGAAAAACGAATGCATCAAGACCTTCCCCTCTTCCTATAATACAACGGGAGACGCTTTCTCCAGGGTTCAGCAAGGGGTTCTTTTCTCCTACTGAAGTGAATTCTGAGATTGAGGAGGTGCAGGAAAAGACAGACAGCATGGGGGAAGGGACTGTGGGCATCCTTGGGCCCCAGGTACCTCTTTTTCCTTAGTTCTCCTCTCTCAATTCTAGGAGCACCAGTGCTATCAGGCCTTGGGGGACACATTTGAGTAGGATCAAGGGACATGGAACTAACTGGCATTTATTCCCATCTTGGTGGAAGTCTCAGAGTGACCGAGTTGGGCAATGAAACTGGAGAAGGTGCCCTTTAGAGGAAGAAAGCGGCTGGTTTCCTTATCCAGGCAGAGGACAGGGATGGGGTAGGGGTGGTAGTGGTGGTGGTGGTAGTGAAATGATAGTGCTTTCTTCAGGTGGGTTTGGCTTATTTTTGTTTGTTTTGTCTTTTAAGTCTTATAAGATTCCTTTCCCAGTTGAGAGCAAACTGATGTATGAATGCCAGGGAAGGGGAGAGAGCTGTAGACTTCAGTGGGGAATGTCACTGTCCTTTAAGCCCCTTTTCCTGTTAGGTGTGAGCAGAGACTTTGTGGTTGATTTTGGTGCTTGATTGGAGCAGATGAGATGAGCAGCCAAATACTTGGTTGCTATAATGCCCCAGTTAGTTATCTAGACCGTGGCAGGGCCAAACCATTTTCGTGCCGTGGCCAAGTTCTCTGTACTACCTGGAGCATGTCATGTAAACTGAATCTTGGTTCCCTTATCTATACAAATGGGAATAACAAAAACGACCTATTTCAAAACTTGTGGTAAATGTATATGGGAGCACCTTGCACATGTTGTATTTCCCCCCCAAATGGATTGTTTTATAAATTAACCAAAGACTTCTCCCATTCTTAATGGCAGATGCAAATAAGTAAACAGTGTTTAAAGTTAATTTAAAAAATTCTGGTAATTGTGTAGCAGATCAATTATTCATCCCTTACACTGATCTGATCGAGAGGCTCTGAGGATGGACGTTCTCCAAACCTGACCTTCACGTTCCTACCCGACAGCCGCCTCCTTTTGACTTGGGAGAAGCTGGCTGGCATCCTTTTTTTCCCCTTAGGCTTCCTCTAGACTTTTTTACTTGCACCCTTGTAATACTTTGAGTAAGTCCGAAATTACTTCTCATTGGGAAAATGGACCCAAATTTTCAGGACCCTAATCCTGGGCTTTTTAAGCTCACTCAGTGATCAGTATGTGATGGGGTCAGTGGGACTCCGCTTCTGAAACTACTACAAGATGCTTTGTCAGCTCTAATGAGTTTACTCTGTCACCAAGACAGGAGCGTGGATTAATATATTAAAGACAGGAGCGTGGATTAATATATTAAGTAAAGATTTGCAATGAGGGTTAAAATAAAAAAAGTTTTCAGAAGAGCCTGAGAAGCCTAGTGAATCCAGTCCTTTTTGTACCGTTTAGCTTTTCACAGATTTGCGGTAGAGTTGGCTGGTTGGATGGATTATTGTGTAGCAGTATGGGGAGGTGGACATGGCAGAAACATTTTTTGGACTTAGCTCTTAAGCGCTACAAATCATTCTTTTAAACAAACACATGTAAAATGTATCTTTCCACCCTTGGTCCAAACCTCTCCACCAAGTTCATGGCGCCAGCCAGCACTGGGGCTCTGGGTTCGGATGAGCCTTGTACGTTTAAGGAAGTGAGTTGGCCAGAAAAAGCAGCTGGGGGTTCACAAGCAACATGATTTAAAAGCAGAACATTGTAGCCCTCAGCCCACCTTGTGATGGCCGTGTGGAAGTTTTCTTTTTAGTCACTGTCTGCTAGAGGGAAGTCCCCCTCAAAACGTCTATGGGAGGGGACTGTCCAACTCAAAGGCTCTTCGATGTTTATACTCTGTTTAAGGACCTTAGCCCTTCAAGAAGACCCAGTTTCCTAGGAATCTGCCTGTTCACTTATGGATATGTGGTCTAATCATCCCAGCATCTGTGTAGGGATTCCGGGACCCTGGCACAGACTATGTGGATCACCCATCTAGGAGGACCCTGGGTCTGCCCTTAACCCGGCGCTCCTGGGGATGCCAAGTACCAGGTGATGATGGCTATTCTGGGGCTTTGTCAGTAGGTCTGTGGATTCTGCCTGAGTTTTCTGCCCTGGAGAGCACCTAAACTCCTTATCTGCTATGTAGGATTGGTTAAGAAATAGAGTGAATGTATAAAGATAGATAGATGCTGGTCTAGAAGTATTAACCTCTCTTGGAACTGTGTAAGGATGTGTTTTACTGCTGTGCACATGTGGTAGTGAGGAGCTCTGGAGAAGGATTATTGCTGTGCAGAGTAAGGATAACAGTTATGCTAGCGCAGTTTTCCCTGGGCGATCAGAGGGGCCTGGACCAGAAGTTTCTATGCAGTGCTTAGAGTTTCCTGGGTTGGTCAAGTTTAGAGGAGAATTTTGCCAGGACTTCCAGGTTTTTGGTCTTCTGTTGGTTAGAAGAAGTGTGTGTGTGCATGGAACTGCCACCCACACCACACCAAGTTCTGTGAAGAGAGAGCGGGGTTCCTGAGGTGGCCATCCTATCCGTAGCCCATGACTCTTCCCAGGGTGTTTGTCGGGATCCTGTGGGTTAGGACTGAGTGAATGCTTCTTTTAGCAGACTGGGGGAAAACCCCAACCCTGGGCTGGNCTGGACAGATGCTCTCGCCCCAGCCCGGGGCTGCCGCACATCTTTTTCTGGAGTCTCCCGGACGCTTCAAGGAAGAGGCAGTGGCCTTGCGGCGTTGGAGCGGAGCCCGAGGACGACTCTCCCCGGGATCCCCTGCCCAGAGGTGGGTGTCCGAGCTGGGGCGCGGAGGCCCGGAACACCACGTTCCGGGGAGGAATTGGAGATCTAGGGAGTCCTCAGAAGCACCGCGGACTTCATGCGGCCTTTATGGCACTTGTGTAGCGGAGGATGTGTGGGAAGAGGGCCTGGCTGGAGAGGGCTGTGGCCATGTGGCTTTGAAGGAAGGAGGGAGCAGCGTTTTGCGCGGGGAGGGAGGAAGGGTCCCGTCCGAGCTGAGCCTGGAAGTTTGGCCCGAGGCGGCGATTCCAGCTGTTAGGATCTGATGTTTTATCCCGGGTAAAGCCGGAGGGTACGTGTCTTTGGGCCTTTTGTGGGGACTCTTTGGGGAGTCGAAGAGGCGCATCGTGGTGATAAGTGCCGGGTAAACTGTGGAGGCGGCGCGTCCGCAGGGTTAGGGGGCAAGGAGATACCCGGAGCCCTGAGAAATTGTAGAGAAACGTAGTGGAGGACTGGGGACTGAATCGAAGTTCGTGAGGGCGGGGTGCCTGGGAGCCCGAGAGCCCGCGGAGGGAGGCGGTGCGGCCGGGGAGCGCTGGCGCTGGCGCTGGGGTGAGAACTGAAGGTAAAGGGTGGGTTGCACAGGGAAGGTAGCAAGACGGTGAGCGGACCAGCGGGAGCAGGACCAGCAGCCGGGTCCCTGAGCTCCCCTGCGTTGATACGAGAAGCTCGCCAGCCCTGGGGGGCCCTCTGCAATCCTCAAAACAAAGTGTGTATGTGTGTGTGTGTGGGGGGGTGTTTTAGAAAGACGGTGGGTTATCTCTTCAGGCCGGGTAAAGCCAGTTTCCCGCGTGGGAAGTAGTAGTGGTTTGGCGCTGATAGGCTGTGTGGTCACTTTGATAAATCTGTATCCTACCCTGTAACAGTATGAAGTGCAGTGCTATTGATTTGGGCAAATTTCTTCGACACCTCCCCCCCATACACTCCCTCCATTGTATTTACCTTTGAAAAGAGAAAGACACCACACACACACACACACACACACACACACATATCCATCTCTAAATAGTAAATCTTTTGAATTTGCTAACAAGCTAACTTTTCAGAGGCAGTGCCTTTCCATCTTAACACAAGCTCCCAGGCGCCTGGAGGCTGAATAAGAACACACCCACCCCTCACCGCCCTAATCCCGGGGGCTTTGTTTCCTTGGCTTTGTTCTAATAATTAAAGAAGTTCACTTAAGCATCCCACTTTTCTTCCCGGAAAGGTTCCCAATTTAATTAAACAATCTTCTCTCACTATGGTAGCCTCCCCAAATTGATTTACTGATCAATAACATTTCAGGGTAAGGAGTCTAGAAGTGAGGAGTCTAGTAAGGAGTCTTACTATGTCTAGTAAGGAGTGTACTCAGTTTCTTTAAACATAAAGCCTTTTAACAATTAAGACTTGCCCTACAGCACCATCTAAACAGCTGTCCTCTGTCTGCTCTCTCCTCCCCAGTTCTGACACAGACTCTTAAAGGGCATTTTCTCCTTTGAAACGCCACACTCCATGGGTCTGCAGGCCCTGCAATAATTTTGGGCTGCACCCATGAAATTAGTCATGAGCCAGGACAAACGAAAGGCAATACTATTTGGGTCTCTGAATCCCTTACCTAGCAAGCTGTGCTACAGTGTTGAGCTGTCCTCTGGCAGCGGCGTTCCTTTCCACTTCTTTCTGTGATGCTGAGGTGCTGTTATGAGAGGGATGGCTGGGCTCTGAGATGGGACACACGTTTTGAAATACCCATTATCTCATAGTTCTGGCATGACAGTTGGCACAGCTTCCTGCCTGCAGAGTTCAAGGCAGTGTTGTCAGAATTTATTTCACTTTCGTAAGTGGCTCCTTCTGACTCCATAGCCTCAGGATCTCTGGGCAATAAATTGAAGCAGGTTGTTATCAAGTGAGGGGAAAATGGTCCATTATTTTTACATTTCTAAAACTTTCAGTATTTTAGTATAGAGCTAACATATTAAACGTAACTTTTAAAAATGCTAACAGCCTGGACTTGCTCGTTAATTATTGTCTAGACACCATCCTTTTAGATTCGTTGGATTCTCAAAGTATCCATGTCCCAGGTTTCTGCTACGGCTGTCGTTACAAGTCACTTATTAGGGTAATGAGAAATGTTTCAAATAAAGATGAAATTGGATTTGGATGGAGGTTGTATTGAGGGATTTTAATAAATGAAACAGGAGCATGTTGAAAATTTACTTCTGAACACCAAGGGATGGTGTTTAATTCCATTCTTTAATTTTATACATTTCTTAACACTGATCTATATTGTATTAGCCTCTGCAACGGCTGTTCTTTGATCTTGAAAAACACAGACGTCACCCTTTGCTTAGATTAGTGCTCCGAGATCCTGTGCCAGCTTTTGAAAATTTGAAGTAATTTGTTAGTATACTTATCAGGTTCAACAATTTTAGTGTTGGTAAGCTGAATACCCAGAGGCAGATTTGCTGGGAAGCTAAGAAAGCTTCCTAATTCAGGGCCCTGCATTGGCACCAGCCTTACCCAG
>NW_017731374.1:3556775-3598997 GCF_001890085.2 Hipposideros armiger
GAGATGAAGGACACCTACCTGCCTTTCCTCCCACCCAGCCTGACTACAGCCTTGAATGCAGAGCTCTGCCAGCGCCTGCCTGGGCCCTGCACCTGGGTGATGTTTGAGTAGAAGGCGTGAGGAAGGGCAAACCACACTTTTCCTGTAGGCAGTTAACTGATTGTTCTCAGCCCTTCTCCCTGACTGCATTCGCTCACATGATCATGACCTCATTCGCACAGTGGAATAATGCAGAAAGTTACTTTGTTTGGAGCCATGCTTTGTCTAAGTTTTGTGATACAGCCTATACACAGAGAAAGACACCATTGATTAGTGCGTTTTATGTGGGGAGTTGGAAGAGTGATTTTTCCCAAAGGAATCAATGTTAATTTTCCAGAAAACTGAAGCACGTCACAGCCCTGAATTCAAAAGCTATCTCTGTGTATGAAAATCAAGGTCCATATGCCACATGCTGTGTGATGCCAAGGCGGTATTTAGCCTGGCAAATTCATATTTTACATTAGAACATTTTATCCTTGCAAAGCATAGCAGGAATGCTCTTCTGACACAATTCCAAATGAGCAGAATTCATTCATTTGGGGAGAAAAATGGACAAACTGTGTTGAAAACTTAGCTCATATTTAAAGCACTTGTGATTATTCCTGTCTGGGGTCATTTGTCCTTCGGAGAAAAGTCTAATTCAGTGTTAAATGCAGTACAGAGCCGGGCCTTGAGGGTGGGAGGCATGGCTTTTGCATGAAATCATAATGTGTACATTGTTTTTGAATATTCTTTTCATCATATGCTTCATTATCAAAACAATTCACAGCCTCCAAAGGACCCAGCCTGGAGGGTCTAAGATAGAGGAGCGAAAGGTGGAGAAATCCTTTCCTCTCCAACCACCGTTCAGAGCAGCGGAATTGAGTTTTCTCTTCTGGGGAATTTCCTGTAATCCCCAGGATTACCCTGAGGTTTCCAGGCATGGTGCTGGCAGGAGCTCACAGGGAAGAAGCGTAAGAGAATTAACATGTTCTGAATGCCAGATGCCAAACTAGTTGCTTCATCGCCACGATTTTGCTTGTTCCTTACAATCACTACCATTTTTCAAATGAAGATGCTGAGGAAGTTATGTAACTAGACTAAGGCCCCAAAGCTACACATTGTCCCACCAGTGTTTCTACCCAGCTCCCTCCTCTTACTAAACCAGTGCTGTGGGACCTCGCTGCTCCAAGTGTGAGCTGGGGACCTGCAGCCTTGGCATCATCACCCAGGAGCTTGTTGAAACTAGAATCCTTCCTGAGCCCCTTCCGAAACCTGCTGAATTGGAATCTATTTCAACGAAATCCAGTGTGAGAAGCTCATCACCACTGTGAAAACTAGCCTATCTGAACACTTGACCCGAAATACAAGTCCAGTTGCCATTTTCAATCTAGTTGCCAGGGGGCGCAGCCCACCATCTCATGCAGGAGTTGAACCGGCAACCTTGTTCTAACTAACTGAGCCACCCAGCCGCCCCTCTAGCAAACATATCTTAAATGAGATGGTACCAATTGCAATGTCGGGCAAATGTGATTTTCTGTATGGGGATTGGGAAAGAGAACAAGAGCTTAAATTGCAGCATGAAAGATTTCTGTTGGAGTTTTGAGAGTGTTTGACTATCCTACTCAAGAAACAGTGGAACGTTTCTGAGCCTGTCCTGATGCCACTGGGGGTGCTAAAAAGGTGACACTCCCCCAATCCTACCTGGCAACGATGCCTTTTGTGTCTTTATTGTACTCCCCAAACTTGTCCATGCCTCTGTCCTATCTTTCAGCTCCCAAGCGTGCTGTGTTGGGTCAGCTGGGCCACCCGGAGGCTGGGACTGAAAGGGAATAAATGAAGGATGGATTAAAGAGAGGCAAAACCTCATTCCTGCCCCCCTGGAGTCTGTGCATCTCCCTCTTTTCTCACTCAGTTCCTTTAATTCCACCAGGCTGCAGACACTTCTGGTAAACAGCTGTCCTCTCCCCCTTTTTCTCCTCTTTAGATTCTGGCCCAGAGATTTGTTAACCATATTTTCTCCATCCTCTCTGCCCACCTCTCTCCGTTTCTCTCTGTCTCTCTTCCTTTTGTGAGCTAAAAATCAACCTGAATCGTGACTGGAAAGTGAAACCAGCATGCCCAATGTATAGTAAGGGGGTAAGAAAGTTTTGAAGTGAAATGATAGCCAATAAAGAGTCCCTGTCCCCTTCATTTTCAGTTGTGAGTCTCCTCCAAAATTGCTATAGACATCTCTACCTACTTTCTTGTTTTATTCCCTATTAAACTTGTTTTTCTTGAGTTCCAGAATTTTTAAGCAGAATTCTTTCTCGATTCCAGCCTTCTTTCATTGCTGATATTATAACAATCACTTCTCACTCCTTTTTTTTTTTAAAGAAATTTTGTTGGGGAACAGTGTGTTTTTCCAGGATCCATCAGCTCCAAGTCAAGTAGTTGTCTTCAATCTAGTTGTGGAGGGCACAGCTCCTTGGCCCATGTGGGAATCGAACCGGCAACCTTAGTGTCATGAGCCCGCACTCTAACCACCTGAGCCAACTGGCTGCCCACTTCTTACTCCTTTTTAGTGAACATTATCAGTGAAGCAGATGCTTCTGGATTTATAACAAGGCATTCCAAGAGAAAACCTCTTTGCAACTCCTGTGTGCCTTCTTTCCGTAACTTTCATCATCCCTTGCAAATGAAAGGTGGGGCCATAGAAGTGAAAGGAGACCTGGGGAGTGACTGACTCCGGGTTACGCAGAACATCCAACATCCAACCCTGGCACTCAGACTTAGAGGCCAGAACAGGAGAAGCCCGAATGCTGGGCTTCTGACCAGAATGGAATGTGTCTCCCCAGGTCTGGGAAGCTGGTGTTTTTCTAGCAGACCAGCTGATCTGCTCCAGAGGGCTTAAAATTGGAAAATGGGGAGTTACGGGGACTAGTGGAGTCCAGAGAACATGAGAGAAGTTGCTATGGGGGATTATCAGTTATATCACAAAGAGGGGTGATGTGACACCCGGTAATTGACTCCTAGTATTGTTTTGAGGAAATAATTTGGAAATCAGTATTTGAAACAATTCTGTCTCTGATATCAGCCTCAGAGGTATAAAAAACAAAAGGAAGAAAAGCGATCTGGGCTGTCTGAGAGATGGCTTCTAGACTTCATTATTGTCATCAGTGATTAAGTGCATCTTATAGGCCAAGTGCATCTTATTTTAGCCTCACAATAACCCTGTGGGGAGCTTGGGTTGTTTTAATCCCATTTTTCAAGATGAAGACAATTGCAGCTGGAAGAGGTGAAATGAATTGGTCAAGGCCAGGCCCACAGGGCATACTATATTTACCCTTTTTTTGTTTCTGTGCTGGCTAAGCCTCTGTTCCCTCTCATGAGGAGAGAGGGGAGACTGGACTAGGAGTTTTGACTTTGTTATGTTTAAGCTACTTGTTTAAACTGTCTGAAGTCGGAGTTTAGTCCCTTAATTTTAAAGGCAATCTCTGTTTGAGCGTCTTTTTCCTTAGAGGCCTCTCCTCTAGGCAACACTCCTCTCTCCAGCCCAGACCCTCTCAGTGTATTGTCGCAGCTCGTGAATTCCTCAAAGGTCTTTTGGGGCTTGATAATGTATGTCATGTCTTGCAAGATCCACTAACCTCTCTCTTCCACAAATTATGCCTTTCAAAATTGGCCTAGAAAAATGCTAGCAAGAATCAATACACAATTGCCTGTTGCGATTGTCTTGGACGAATACAAGCTAACAATTGCTGGGGCTTTATGAAGAATGGATCCAAACCAAGGACAGAGTTTGTATGAATAGAGGGAGACAATATGTTATGCATACAATGGAATAAAACCTTGAACCTTCAACATGGGCCCCTTGTCATCCGCAAATTGTGATCAAGCTTCTTTCAGAAGAGTACAATTTTGAAAGCTTTCAAATTTTTGTATGTCTTCAGTGAGTTCAGTCTTCCATAGAGCAGATACTTTGAGATTAAAGTGGGTTTAAGCTGTTAGCTGGTAATTAATATTTATTGAAAGTCAGGCCCTATTTCAAGTGCCATATTATCATCTTTGACCAACATACCATCCTGTTGGGGAAGATAACATTATTATAATATTTTTGTTATAGATGAAGAAACTGAGGCACAGGAGTTATAGACAAGGGCACATAGCAAGTGGCAAAGCCAGGATTTCAATTCCGGTAGTCTGGCTTTTATAGACAATCTCTTAATCATTTACCCTCTTTATTCTGCCTTCTGAATAATTATTATTTTGCTTAATACAAACTCCTCCTGCCCTCTTCTTTTGCTATGGTTGAGGGTATGAATCTTAGACCATAAACAAAGGCTTGCAAAAATGTACCATTTAAAACTTATACAAATTAACTTAATTTTGTCTCCAAGACGTCAACCTGTTTAGCTAACAGAAAATTTAACATGGGTTATTTTTGGAACACACTCACTTTGTGGTCACATTCATGATCTAAAGTTTGAGAAAGTGCTGGGTTGTGGGAAGGGGCCCATCCAGACACTTGTCTACGCTGGTTTTAGCTTGATTTCCAGTCACATGTCTGCATTGCTTTTGACTGTTTCTGTCCACTTGGTCACGGTTGATTGAGGCTCTCTGCTAGTCCGGGCAGGTGTGCAGTGGAGCAGGCATGTGATGGGACAGGCGTGCGATGGAGCATGGGGGTCCTTGGCAAGTCTGGGAACCTGGACCCTGGAGCCTCTCCTCTGAAGTCTTGCCAGTTACTCTAGAAGCTTCCAGGGAACAGAGCAAAACATCCAAGGGTGGAGGGAGAAAGGACCCTTTCTAAAACACCCTGCATCGTCTTCTTGATGGCTTAGAGTTTTACAAAAGCCAGGAAGAACCTTGACTCCTTGACACCAGCTCCCCAAAGCAAGCATTTGTTTTTGTTTTTGTTTTAAGCTGAGCCATCCTGCCACCTGTTGGCAGCTCAGCTCGGGCCGTGAATCGAACCAGAGACCCTGTTGCTCAGAGCTCGCACTCTTGAGTATGCTCTTAACCCACTGAGCCACTTGGCCGGCCCCCCAAGCAAGCATTTGAATGAAAATCCTGGCTGGCTGCCTAAGGAAGGAGGAGGAAAGAGGAGAGAAAGTGAAAGAAGACATTAAGACCTCAAAAATTTTCATGGAGTAGAATGGTTGTTTCCAGGGGCTGGAGGGAGGGAGAAATGGGGAACTGGTATTCCGTGGGTACGAGGTTTCAGTTTCGCAAAATGAAAAGAGTTCTGTGGATGGATGGTGGTGATGGCTGCACAACGGTGTGAATGTACTTAATGCCACTGAACTGCACACTTCAAAATGGTTAAAATGGTACATGCCATGTACATTTTACCACAGTAAAAAAGTAATCAATATAGAAGTTTTATTTCCTTTATACAAACTTTGACTTTGATTAAAAACAATAAAGTGAGTACATCCAAATGACAGAAATAAAAGTAAGTAATTGTAATCATAAAAGAAAATATTCATGAAAAACGAGTTTAGAAAGCCAAAGGGGAGAAGCAGACTTGAATCCTCCTGTGGTGGGTGGGTATGTCCGTTCCTCCTCAGGGACACGCCAGGGCTCCTGTGACCTCTGAGCCCAGCCTATCTCTTGAACCCTGTGGGCTTTTAATACCCAACAGTGAGTTGGCTCAGCGAGTGTTTGGGGGCCCAAGGGCTCCATTCCCCTGACAGGCACTCCGTGGGGCGAGCCTGCGTGCTCACTGCAGCCCTCATTGGGAACGACGGGACTGATTTTCCCTACTGTCTAGGCGGCTCTCTGGGCCCTGGCATGAGGGCCACTCCTTAATGAGCACACCTCTGTAATCAAACGCATCCCGAGCTGTCACATTTCTCAGTATTGTTTCCTTTGCAGATTAACTCTGGCTTGTCACATTTCCAAGTTGTAAACCACCCCTCTCCCTTTATTTTTACCACAGTGGCTCCATGACAAGGGAAATGATGGATGCTTGGACTTGCTTTCTGGCATTCGGGGTGTCAGCTATGGGGGCCCGTCACATGCCCAGCCTCTAAACCAGGAAGAAGTGCCTGTTGAGGTCTCAAAGACACGCTTGTCTTGTGCTTCCATGGCTGTCAGAAAGAGCATGTTCCAAGGGACCTTCGGGTGGCAAGGCTATGGAAACACAGCGGTGGCAGCCCTCAGTGGCTCGTCCCTGTCAGTGGGCTCTGGTGCCACACCAGCAGGGTGACTCCCTGTTGGAGAGCCAGGTCCCTGACACCCATGACAGCATGGGACATGTGCTTGCCAGCCCCAATAAGCAAGTCGAGGCCATTCTGTGATGGGCACTCCTTCTGGTTCTTGCCCTTGTTCATTTTTAATTTTAATTGCAGCGAAATTCACATAGCGTAAAACTTAGCATCTTAACCATTTTAAAATATACAGTTTAGTGGCCTTTAGTACATTCCCACTATTGTGCTACCATCACCACCATCCCGCCGCACAGCTTTTCTGTCTGGCAAAATTGAAACTCTTTCCTCATTAACTTCCAGCTCCCCTTTCTCTTCTCCCCTTTAGCCCCTGGTAACCCCGATTCTACTTTCGGTTTCTGTGAGTTTGACTACTCTAGGCAGTCTAGTGGAATCATACAATATTTTGACCTTTTATGACTGGCTGTTTTATTTAGCAAAATGTCCTTAAGGTTCATCCAAGTCATAACATGTGTCAGAATTTCCTTTTTAATATTCGTGAACCATATTCCATTGTATGTATGTGGCACATTTTGTTTAACCATTCATATCCATCAGTGGACACTTGGGCTGCTTCCACCTTTTGTCTCACTCTTGTGTTTGAGAGGCATCATTGATTTGTGAGGACCTCAGGAGAGGAAAGGAATTTTCCCCAAGTCCCTACTTTCAAGAAGTTCACTCTCTCTAGCAAGTGCCCAAGTACAAATACAGGAAAAAGGAAACCACAGTGCAGAAGTTGTATGAGACATCAGAAGTTGTATGACACATCTGTTCGAGACATGTTACAAGAGCATGGATTTGCACACTGAATGGCTTGGAGAGAGTATAGGAGACATTAAGGCAGCGGCTCTCAACCTTTCTAATGCCGGGACCCCTTAATACAGTTCCTCATGTTGTGGTGACCCCCAACCATAAAATTATTTTCGTTGCTACTCTGTAACTGTCATTTTGCTACTGTTATGAATCATAATGTAAATATCTTTTTGTTTTCCGATGGTCTTAGGCGACCCCTGTGAAAGGGTCGTTCGATCCCCAAAGGAGTAGCCACCCACAGGTTGAGAACCTCTGCTTTAAGGCATGGATTCCAGAGTTAGGTAGCTCAAGCTCAAATCCTGGCTTTGTCACTTACTATCCATGTCACTTTGGGTGAATTATTGAAACTTTGTAAGCTTCAGTTTCCTCATCTGTAAGATGGGGCTAATAGTGTTTTCCTCATAGAGTTGTTGAGAGGATTGAAGGAGAAAATCTAAATCGAGAGTTTAACAGAGAGCCTGGCCTACTATTAGTATCCAACACTAAAATATAGAGGAAACAACATATTCCCCACTAAATATCAGGCAGACTGGCTATTTTTAAATATATTGTTCCCTTACTATGACTGTAAACAATCAGTATCTGTATTTGTCACAATTTTAGAAGCATTAGCAGGTTCCTATTCTGCCTTTTCTATTGCACCTACTTTTAAGATTGTAGTTGTTTTAGCAAGCATAGTAACCGATTTTGGAGACTCTCATCAAGTAGAGAGAAAGCTTTTCACTTGGTTTCATCAGATAATTGATAACAAAATATGGCTTGGCTTTCTTATCACTGGGAAGATACAGAATGAAGAAGGAGAATGACCTTCATCTAACTGATGAGGGAGTTAGCATTCTCTAATTCTCTGGGCAGATTAGAGAGAGGAGGTTGCCCGATTTTAATCTCTTGGTAACAGTAGGTCCTGTGCGCTGCCTGTGTGGATAGTGCTATCATAGTGGTTCTCTCAGTTAAGGAGTTCATATTTAGATGATTTTAATCTGAAGTATTAAAATATACTCTCGTCCTTTTTTCTAGTAATAATGACAAAAACTTTTAAAAGTTAAAAATCAAGGAAAATCGAATCGTTTTGCTGAATGAAATATTTTTCTGTTAAAGGGTGTCCTAAAGGTATTCTAGAATGTAGGTCTAAGATACATTATCTGGCTGGCGCATTACTTACTCTGTTCCTGTTTGTCTGCCTGGCATTTCCGACCCAGGAGTTCATTGACTTCAAGGCAATAGAACCCATTCTTAGCCAGCAGAAAAAAACATCTGAGTCTCCTCTGCCCCAACAATAGATGTTTTTTAAATGCACTGTACACAGTCCTCTAAAAAAAGTAGGCTTTTTTGGGGGGGGTGGGGAGGGATGGGTGTGAACGGAGGAATTTCCTCCTCCACCCTAGCTGCCGCTAAGCTGTAAGCTATACTCTAAGAAGAAAACTATCAGGGTCTCCACTTTCCTTGGCACATTGCTTTGCATTTTTGTTTACTGGTATTAATGAAGACTTCCCCAAAATGCACCTTAATTTGCAGACTTCCAGCTTTGCTTAGGCTAACTCAAGCTTCCTAGGTGTCTTAGACTCCCCTGGGGTTCTTTTTTACACCTTCCATGTTATTCTGGTGTGGCCCTTCCCTTAGTGTTTCTGATCAAGAATGTCTTCTGTGTTGACAATTGCTCAATCTGGGGAAAGGCCTGCTGTGCTGTCTTAAATTTATTTTCCTACTTGTCATTAAAAGTGAAAACAAAACTTGGAGATTTATTTTCTCTCTTTAAATTTCCATGCAGTTCTCCCCCCCCGGAGTCTCTTGAGAAGGATCAGGCAGTAGTGGCTGAAATACTGCTGTGGCTTTTAGCAAGTGAGAATTTCCCAGGCTGGGTTTAGATTTGTATTTGTTTACGTTCCAAACTTTCTTTGGTCAGACCGTAATGTTGAGTATCAGGAGAACCTGAGGCAGATAGAATTTCATGGAATGTATATAATCCTTTGGGGTTGTATGTTTTACGCAAATAAACTTGCATGATGGATCGGTTAACTAGGACGAAGTCTCCAGCAGATCTCACTTGGCTAATTTTGGTTTTTTGTTCTTTCTCTGTTTTTCTGATTAGACTTCTGTCCTACTTCCTTTAAAGGGGCAGCTGAGTTGCATGGAAATGTGGGAGGGGTATGGGCGATGGTGCAGTTATTGAGGGGCATTGTAGTGGGCTTGGTAACATCTCGCACTAAAAACAAGATGGTATGGGAACCCCCGTTGTAGCTTCTGCTGTCGTGAGGGCAGGATTGGAACTCGCTTAAAAAAAGAGCAGCTCCCCTCTTGGTTGCCTCACTTCTGTCTGGGTAAACAAGGTGCCAGAAATAATTAGCCCTGGTTGGCAGAGTGTAGGACCGCCCGCCCAGGAAGGATCTTACCGTATGGCAGCAAGAGCATAGTGTAGGAAGGAAGTTGATGTTTTCCAGTGTCCATTCGACTTAATTTGCAAAATGTTTTGTTTTTGTTTTTTTAATTGGGGAACAGCCATGGTCATTGGTTACACGTTGCTTTCATGCTACAATGGCATAGTTGACTCTTCTGAGGAGGGAGCAGCTCACAGTGACCCATACAGGGATCGAACTGGCAACCTTGGTGTTATCAGCATGCAGCTTTAACCAGCTGAGCTAACCGGTCACCCCAAACTGTTTTATTTTCTAAAGCCACAGAGTTATCCACAGATTCACCAAGGTCAAAGATTAGTCCTCTTAAGAGGACTAGGTTGTGGAGAATGAGGCCTGAAAAGTCTGGGAACTCACTCAGAATGACCTGATCCAGTTTTTCCACTTCCCAAAGCCTTGGTTTTGTTAACTGCAAAATGGGGCGAACGATACCTACAGGTTAGGTGTTGCTGTTAAGGATTAAGTGCAGGAATGAATCCAAAGTGGCTGGCCCATTTTCAATAATGTAGTTTTAAATAAATGTTTATTCCCCCCTGCAACCATTCAGGATCAAGTGAGCTGACATGTAAAAGTGACTTTGAAAACTACTGAGGTTATTTGCGTTTGCCTCTTCGTTGACTTCAAAACATTTGTCCCAGAAACAGAAGAGAAATATCCTTTGATCATGAGACAGGTGCGTTTTTAGTGTTAAGTCCACTGCATGTCATTCTTGTGGCTTATTAATGTGGTTAATTTAAACCCTTCCATTCTCTTGACGGTGCAGTATGCATTTGCTTATTGATTCTAAAACCGTGGGATGACCAGGAGGCGCTGAGGAAATGACAGCTTCCCAACAGTCCATCTGCCTCACAGAACTTGTGTCTTTGGGGGACAAGGGAGGCAGAGGTAGAGCTGCAATGAAGTGACGCCCAGGGGTCACTCACACTCGTCGGTTTCTGTCTGATCTGATTTATCAGGAGTGACGCGAACATGATTCAGAAATGGTTTTATAAGCATTTTTATTTTGATTGCATCATCTTTTGTTGGCTAGTTCCATTTTTCTAATGTCATTTGATTAACTCAAGGGTGCCTAATATTTATTGTCCTGACTCATGAAGGGGGAGGCTACTTGCTTGTTAATGGGGAGACCCCCTGGGAGGAAGAGGCTTGGTTGGCAGGCAACCCCACCTGATGGGTATTCTGGCAAATTCCAGAGAAGGAAATGTGATGATGACTCCCCGCGAAGCGGTACTAACAACCTTGCCCAAAACCGCTGTGGAAACACTTTCACCTACTTTTAATACATTCGTTTTCCCCTGGGAGCAGATTGAGCTGACATCACTCGGTCCCATTTTGCACACAAACTGAGTCTCAGAGAAGCTAAGTGAATGACTCAAGGTCACACACCTGGATCTGGCAAAGTCCCAGATGCATACAGACCACCAAAGTTAGAAGAGCAGGGAAAGTCTAGAAAGACTTTTTCTTTCTACATTCAACTTTTCTATGTTGGTTGGATAGTTTCCAAAGCACAATGATAATGTTTTTTTTTTTAAATAATCATTTTTAAAAATCTGAAAATTCCACTTATTATAGTTGTAATTATTCAATTTTAAGAGAATGAAAAAAGGATCTTACCAAACCTTTAGTCCAGTTCTCTCATTTTACAAACCAAAAGTCTAAGACAAGTGCAACTAAGAAGTTTGGTCAAGGGGTGGCTGGGTGGCTCAGTTGGTTAGAATGCGAGCTCTGAGCAAGAGGGTTGCTGGTTCAATTCCCACATGGGCCAGTGAGCTGCACCCGAGCTGAGCTGCCGCTGAGCTCCTGGTGGACGGCCAGATATCTCAGTTGGTTAGAGTGTGTGCTCTTAATAAGAAGGTTGCTGGTTTGATTCCTGTATGGAGTGGTGGGCTGTGCCCCCCTCCCCATAATTAGATTGAAAATGGTGGCTGGACTTGGAGCTGAGCTGTGCCCTCCACAATTAAGATTGAAGGACAACAGCTAGACTTGGAACTGATGGGTCCTGGGAAAAACACACTGTTCCCCAATAAAACTTAAAAGAAAAAAAAAAAAAAGGTCAAACTAAACTTTCAAAAAAAAGAAAGAAATTTGGTCAACATGATAAGCTGGCTAGTGGTATAAAAGATCTCTCAAAACTTAATAGACTATCTTCCAATCACTTCAAAACGGATGATCATGTAATGTGATAGAGGCACTCAATATTGTAGTACAATATATAAATGTATCAAATTGACACACTATGTACTTGAAATTTATACAAGGTTATATGTCAAATATATTTCAATATAAAATAAACTTAATAGGCTAACTGTGATGACTGAAGCTCTGTATCCTTCCCAATACATGTTTAGCTGCCTGAACTAACCCAGGTTACTCCAGGCTGTACTGTTAAGAAAGAGAGGCCCCTAACCCTTGGCTTGGGGTCAGAACATGGCACCTCTTGGTACCCCCATGACATCAGGGCATGTTTCTCTCCCTCTTTTTTCATCTGTAAATGGGAATACTGACCCCCACCTTGCAAGGTTAGAATTTGAAATTAGAGATAATGAATTAGGTGGAATGCACCTGAAATTGCCATTTGTGTAGGTTAAAATGGTCAAACATTGGGAATGTCATACGGTGTTACCTAGTATTTAAAGAGTCCGATAGGCACTCAGTAAACAGTAAAACTATTTGGTCTGTAATAGGGGCTAAACGTAATTCTTATGGGTATTCATGGTTAGATTCCCAAATGTCTATTTTCTTTTCTCAAAGAAATGTGGGACGTGAACATGGCTTTGCATTTTCTTAAATTTATACAGGTGCTCTCTGACTTTGGAAAGCCTTTTACTGACGTCACAGCCCACCTCCCCTCACAGTCCCTAGGACCATCTTTTTGATGACTTTGGTAGCTCATGGCTCAGTCCCCTCTCTCCTATTCTATCACTGCTCACTGGATGGAGACAGGTCCTCTGTTACCCCCACTTCTTCTAGTTTTCTTTCATTGACTATCAATTATTTTTAAGTTAGAAACTTTCTGAGCAGTAACTGCTCTACCTCACGGATGTGTAGAAAATGGGTATATTTTCAGGATTTTTACCACTGCCATAGTTTCTTATTGGGTAGGTTTTGGTAAAACTATATCTAGAAAATTTCCTTAGACCGCGGCAGTGCCATTGAGTGATAAGAGCTTGGGGGTGATTTTGGGGATACCTATGTTCTGGACATCACTGTGTTTACCCACTAAATGTTTGACCTTGGGCTTCATAGGAGTTGTTTATAAATATACAAGATCGATAAGATCATTCTGAATAAAAAAAATTGGTTATTTGTGATTTTCCTCACCATTTTATATTTATAGGTAGACAGAGCATTGGAGAAACAGTGAAGGATGAGTTATCATGAGTTCATATTATTCATTTTATTGAATTTTCCCATTTGTCCCTCTCAACAATTTTCTCTAAATCAATATGACACTGTATCCAGGGAAATACATAGCTTAAGCTTACTGGTAAAATGTAGAATCTCAACCACATTTCACTATAAAGCAAACTGTTGACCTGGGCAGAGGTCGCGGGAGAGAGAGAGAGAGAGAGAGAGAGAGAGAGAGAGAGAGAAAGAGAGAGAATGTGAGACAATCCTAAATCTTCATCTTTTCCCATAGGACGCAACTCAGTTTTCTATTCTCAGAAGTGACAAGCTAAGCCTTTTTGTTTGTTGCCTTTTGAAGAATGAAGAAAAAGGAAGCTGACATTTATGTAAAACTTAAATCACCTGACAACTTTTTGTGCCTAGTGGTAATATACATCTCTCTGCATACACTTCCAAGATTTATCTTGTTTCATTAAAACTGCAGATGTGTGTCATCTGTTTTACTTGTCTGCATAGTTTTGTTACCGAGCATCTTATAAGTCTTGCAATCTAGATAGAAACAGGAAATAAGAGAAATGGGAATACTGGAAGAATAAATTTCACTACCTCCCTTTGGCAGTGACTATCAATGATCCTGGAGCATGAAAGGGTCAGGTACCCTGTGTTTAGATGCCCTATTGAAAAACCAGACCTAAGGCATTAAGATAAAACATTTTTTTAAAAAGTTGTATCATTTAGTGAGATGTCCCAGGTTCCCACTAGAGGATGGATTTGGTGGCGTTTTCAGTGGGCCAAGGCCACTGAGCCTTGGAGGGCCATGGCAGTGGGACAACAAGGAAGGGGCAGGCTGACCTTTCATGTGACCCCTGTTTGGCTCCCTTCCCATTCTTCCTCCTTTTGTCTTTGTCACCTCTGTGAAGGCAGGATTCCATAGCAGCCTTTCAAGATCTGGCATTTACCTTCTCCTCTGGGAATTAATTAAGTGAATTCTTGCTTCTGGTAAACAGTAACTCGTCAGCGAGGGTGGCACGTAAGAGAAACAAGTTGGTATGTCCAGCCATGGACAAGGTTGCAGGTGCTGAGGCAGGGTTTCCTGCCCGGGGGTGGAGGATGGACTAATGCTAAGCCCAGGCCAGGAGGGCAAAAATAGCGTCTCAGAATACCCTGAAGTCAGGCTTGGGATGGTGGGCTCACCCGGGACCAGCTCCATGTCTCATGTGGCAAGTGGCCAAGCAGAGTGGGGTGGTCCTTGGTCTATCAGTCCCTGGTCCCAGCTGCCTGCTGCTAAGCTTGCATCTTTCCAGAAGCATGCAGCTGATAGCATTTGCCTGTGGTGTCATTTGTGGACAAGGAAGAAAAACTGAAGGTGGACCTGAGAGAGATTACTTGTCCTGTGTCCTCCAGGATCTGCAAATGACACTAAGGGTTTGAAGGAGGGGATGGGAATGGAGAAGACATTGGTTTGCAAGAGAGTTGGAGTTAGGACAGGTGCAGGAGTAATGTCTTGTTTGGGGGAGCAGCGTTCATATAGCATAGACGCTCTAGGGGTACATAAACCACCAGGAGGCATAATTATCCATGTGGTTCTTGCCCTTCAAATGCAGCCAGCCTGCCCAGATCGCCCAGCTCGGGGAGTGGCCGGCGCCTACACTGCTCTCTGACTAGCTGACTCTTCTCCCTGTTCTCTGCCCTTAAACCTCCTGGACTATTCGATTCACTTCTGGCTCCTGAGTTCTGCCCTTCTGCTCCAGGTCCACCTTGAGCTGACACCCCAGCGACCCTTCTCTGGCTTACCTAGCTGGATTTCCCCTCTTTTCCCTTTCCCTTGCTTAACTTTGCATGTCAACTCCATTTTGATTCTCTAAAGAGACCTTTTTATTAAAAAATGGAAATCTGGGGCAGTGAGAAAGAGTAGAAGTGCATCACTGTTTATTTTTAGACTATTCACTCAGGCCTAGGAATTAACACGAACCCAAGATTTCTACCATTGTACTTGCCAGGTACAAAAAAGGAAAATTACAGTTGATTTCTGCATTATCCTTTTAATAACTTCATCATAAATTTGAAAGCACAGAATGGGCTTTTTTGCAAAGCCCTGAGCCCTCTATCTGCGAGTTCATCTTAATGACAGATTATCTGTTCTGAGCACGAGTGCATCATCACTGGTCTTGTGTTTTTAGATCAACACAGAGCTTTTCGGGGGAAAAAATGCTGAAGTAAAAAGACAAGTCATTCTCCCATGGGCATTTCTGGAAACCCTCTCAGCTGGGACACTTGAAGCGAGCCTCATGACCAGGGCTGAGAATTGCGGTGGCACACACAGCTTTTCTAGGATGTTCTGCATGGGCTCACTTTGTATGTGATCCACAGACTTGGGCCAGGGTCATCTTAGCTTGTTGTTGTATTCGCAGTTAAAAGGCTTTTGTTAAAAGAACAAACAAGAAAGCTCACATGAGTCAAGCATGTATTTTAGATGCCAGCTCCAAGGATATAACTAAAGATAAAATAATATTTATTGTTCAGTTTCCCTGGGGATTGTAGGTAGCACATCCTTCTGTAACTTGTATAGATGAAAGTAAATTTACTTTTGACAAATTGCAGTGTCTATATTATGGGGAACCCCCCTCCCTGCCCCCACCAAGTCTTATCTCTGTACAGGGTCTGAAAAATCTTTTGAGGGGTGCTATCACTCTTAACAGTAACTAGCCAATATATCATGAAGGTTTCCCCCCGCCCCCGGAGGTTGAATTTATTGCTATTTAGTATAGAATTTTTAACTGTTTTACTCTCCTATCAGGATTTTATATAGCTTTATGTATCTCCCCACAAAATACATATTAATTGCAAAGGGACCATAGTAACTTTTCAGTAGAGGAAACTGGCAAACACCACCCTAACCAAATAGTCAAAGTTAAAATCATCAGTAGTTGGGCAAATGGACATTGAGCACCATTTGATGAGATGAACATGAGGAAAACAGCATCACTTCTGTGATAGTCCTACAAAATGCGTAACTTGGATCTGACCATGAGGAAATATCAGATAACCCCCAAATTGAAAAACATCCAACAAAATAACCCGTCTGTAATTTTTAAAAGTGTCAAGGACATGAAAGACCTAGAAAATGTCTCACATTGAAAAAGACGAAAGAGACGTGAGAACTAAAGGCCACATGGGACCCTGGATTGAACCATTTTGTTGGTAAGAACATCATTGGGAGAATGGTTAAAATTTGAATGGGGTCTGTAGTTTAGGTGGTGGGATTATGTCCATGTTTATTTAATGGTTTTGAGGCTGTCCTGTGATTAGGTAGGAAAATGTACAGAAGTATTAGGAATACTGGTGCATTATGCCTACAACTGGCTCCAATGGTTTAGAAAAAAAATTACATACATACACCATGTAGTATTTTAATTTTTAGAACTGGCTATAGGTAAAAGACATTATAAGAGATGAATTAAAAGGATATGCTCTTTAATATGGGCACGATTGTTTATGCTGTCATTTTTGACAATCTTGAGCGCTTTCTAGCTGAAGCCTGGAGAGCGAGCTTTTTCATGTACCGATCCTGTAGTCTGCCCTTGCTCTTTGGAGGTTTGAGTGGAAAGTAATTTCAAGCATGTTGAAGTTTACCAGTGTGGTGTGGCTGCTATACTCAGGCTTCTGTCTGTTTGGGTCTCAGATGCCTTATCTTCAAATTATTCTGACATATGTATTAAGCTAGTACATAAAAGTTTTTGAAGACTGATTCAGATGTGATTAAAAAATGTATAATTTTCCTATGATATTTCATTCTTTCCTGATTATGAAAATACTATATACTTACTATAAAAACTGTAAATACACTATATATATATATATATATATATATATATATATATTTTTTTTTTTTTTTTTTAGGAATCTCTTTGGTTTTATTAAGTTATTCATGAATCTGGCAGCACTCCATCTGGTAAGTGGAGAGTTGCTCCAGTATAAAAATAATTTATAAAGTTCAACTAGAATCTGATCACTCAGAAATGACATGCCACTCGTAACACTTAGGCTTATTTCTTTGTAATATACGTGTGTGTGTGTGTGTATTTTAAAATGCCTCCATTTGGGGGACATCATGCTGAATATATAGTTTGCTATCCTAATGTTTTTATTCATTTTAGCATAAGCACTTCCCCATGTTCTAAAATTTCAGACATTTTTTAGCTTTTCATTTTAATATAATTTTAAACTTACAAGAGTTGCAACAGTAGTACAAAGAATTTTTGTGTTCCTTTTGCCAATTTTTAACATTTCCCATAGTTGCTTTCTGTCTCCCTCTCCCTTCGTATTCATATATAGTATATGAATTTATGTATAATTCATGTGTATTATACACACTATACATTATATATCATTTTTAATGATTTTTTCTGAACCATTTACATATAAGTTGCAGATATCATGCCTCTTTATATTATTTTATCTAATCATGACAAAGTTTTAAAATTCAGGAAATCTGACATTGATACAGTACTAATATCTAATATTAACTCCATTTTCAAATTTTGCCAATTTTCTCCAAACTGCCCTGTATAGCTTTATTTATTTTTTTTTTACCCCCAAACCAGGATCTGATCCAGGATCATTTAGGGGTCATGTGTCCTTAGCCTCCTTTAATCTGGGAAAGTTCCTCAGCCCTTTTCTTGCCTTTGACACTTGTGAAGAGCACAGGTAATGTCCCTCTGTGTAGATTAGTCTGTTTTGTACACATGGTCATTAAGAGCTACAAAATATTCCATTGAAATTTACTTAGATATAATGGATTATGTTGGGCTGTTTGGTGGTTCCCAGATGTTTGCCTTTATAAAGAATATGAACATCTTATGTTTTTGTGAGCATCCCTATTATTTCCATCTAATGGCTCCCAGAAGTGAAAATACTGGATATATAGGCATGGCTGCAAAGACTCCTGAGACATTTCCAAATTGCTTTTCAGAAGGGTAAAACTGGGCATTAATGAAATGTCACACATTGACAAATTAAGGTCCATTTTTGAAACCCAGGAATGTAAAATGAAGACCTATAGAATATATTCTACGTTAGCAGTACACAGTTTTCTCTCATATTTTTGTTACATGTGCTTTGTTAAGCAAAACTGCAGGGTCCCGACTTATGCATAGATAATGTTTAGAGAAGCGTAGAGGAGACAAGATAGTCGAGGCTGCCTCTGAGCTGTGTAGGCAAGCCAATTTTTATGGGTTATTTATTAATTTGAAATTGATCCTGGCACCTATCAAGGTAAGATTACTGTATCATTGCTTGGGGCTCCCTTTCACTGCCTGTGTAGATAAAGCGTTAATGTTTATTTTATGGGCAATTCTTAACCTCTAGCACATGAGTGGGACTGTCACACAGACCGTCCCACCCCAGTGCAGGCCCAGTCGCAATGCTTGTCTCAGAAACCATTCCAGTAGGCCTTTGTTCAATGAAGTGGATAGATGTGGTAGACGCCGAACTTAGTGGGTCAGTTTTGGGAATCAGTGCTCTTAGTAATGCATAGCGTAAGCCCTGGAGCCTGACACTCTTAGGTTTGAGTTTCAGCATCACCACTTACTTGCTGTGTGACAATGGTCAAATTTCTTAACCTCTCTGAGCCTTGGTAGTTTTATCTGTAAAAGGAGGATCGTAATGATACCCACCTAATAGGGTGGTTGAGATAACACATAGAAAACCCTTAGCATGATACTTGGCATATCGTCACACACATTGAGTGTTAGCTTTCATAATTATTATAACAGTCCATTCTCTTTGCGGCTGTGCTGTACAGTGGCCAAAATCATCATCACATCTTGTGAGGTAGACAGCCCAGGTATTAGCTCTTCCATTTGATGGATGGGAAACCCCAGACTCAGAGAGGTTCTGTGAGCTGTCAAAGCTATGTAGCATGTACATAGCCAGGCTGGACATGCATCTTAGTTTTCTGACTCCCATATCAGGGCTCTTTTCCTGAAATCCACTGCCTGTTTCATAATTCTGTACCTGGCGGTCCAAAGCTCTTGGAGCAAATGTTGACTAAACCTCAGGATTCTCTTCCAGGTATGTCTTGACACAGACCAGGCATTGACAAATGTAAATATTTTATGTTAAATATTTTAGGCTTTGGAGGCCATATGGTCTCTTGCAATTTCTCTGCTGTAGGAACTTGAAAACAGACTTAGACAATATGTAAATGAATGGACATGGCCACTTTCCAATAAAACTGTATTTATAAGAACTGGTGGCAATCAGATTTGGCTCAGGCATGGGCTGTCTTTATCAACCCCTGATTTAGACAGTCAACGCATTTCTGGCAGGGGGCATGTGCATTTCTTATATTGACCATACAAGGATTATCTTCTGAATTCTCTGACATAATGAAGAGTGCGCCAGTAGCTTACACCTAGCACAGAGTACCTACTTGGTCATTCCTTGCTAAGTACAGAAGAGCTTTTATCAGTCAGTATTTTCTTATGGTGATTTTTTTTCTAACATTACAGATTCATAAATATTTTTTAAAATCATGGTTTATTTAATACCTGTGAATTTTTAATTTTGTTTTGTTTTTACTTCATGTTGTTCTGAAATGACATTAAAAGCAGATTGGGGAAAGTGCTTTCATCATCAAATGTGGATTAACACAATATTTTCAGATATTCTTGGTGTTTATTATATGTCAGTTTGTTATTTTATTTTCATTCTCTTGCACTGAGGGTAATTTTCAATAAAAACTCTCTTTGGGGATTTCAACAGCTTTTGTTTTAATTAGAAAGACATCTCACTTGCATTCTTGTACTACTGTTAACTCAAATAACTTAAAAAATAATGGCTGAGGACACATTTGCGGTCTCACAAGTAAACAACTACTCTTTGTAATCTAGAAAAGAACCAGCTTGTGGATGGATACACATGGGGTGTTTGCTCCAAGAATATTTCTCATGGTCCATGAGGGTGTCCAATAATAACAACCCCATATGACAATTGATTTTAGGAAACTTGTGTAGTTAATTTGAAATATTGCCCTGGGCAGTTCAACCTTGGCTGAATAATGATGTTTTGCTTTTAAAAATCAGTACTCTGTTGCCCTCAATGATTATTCTGCATTAGCCTGCCAAGAGCTGTTATTTCCCACTTGTAGAATTTGATGAAGTGCTTCCGAACCTCCTGGCTACATTCAACATTTCATCTGAAAGGAAGCACATACGTATACCCTTTGGGTATACGGCGAGCAGTGAGGACATGTGGCTGATTTTAATCTTCAAGCTGAGAGCTGTTAGGTTAATTTTCAGTCTCCCTGGGTTTTTCCACAAGGAACAGTATGAAAAAGACAGACAGAAAAAATCATTACGATCCAGCTGCTGCACTGTCGTATCATAGCCCTGCACTGTGTAGCTGTCCCCGGTACTTGTCCACTGGAAAAGGATATAGAGTTGGATTAGAAGGTTGGGATTCCCTATTTCAAAAGGTATCTTGGTTCCCTCTCTCTCTTCATCAACTCACTGTTGTCAACATGCATTTGACAGCTGCCATGTGCAAGGCAGGCACTGTCCTAGGTAGCCCTAGGGATAGAAATGTGTCGCCTGTCATCACTGTTAACCTGCTGGCCATTTGATATTGCATCCTAAAAAGGAGACCAGTGGTAGTCATGGAAATTGGCAGGCAAGGTCTTCAGTGTCTTCTGTTTTCTTAAGAGAAAGAAAACTTTGGGGAGAAAAAGCCATACCTTCCATCAATCTTCGTCCCTGTGCTTTATGCCTTTAAGAGAAGATTGAATAGAAGTGACCGATATGGTTAGTAACTCCAGATAATCAAAACCATAGAGGAGTGACGTCAGATAGGATATGAGATGGGGAGCACAGTGTGGGATGTGTACATGGCACACGCAGTTGCTATGATTAGACGTGGGAAGCCCGTGTTTAGAGCACTGTATTTCCCAGCGATTTTTGTACTGTCTATAAAAGCTGTGCCAACTGATAATTTAGAAATAATTGGATAAGCTGAATATTTAAAGTGTTTTGAGCTCTTCTCAGGGAACCAGTGAACAAAAGTTCAAGAATCTGTGGTTTGTGTTGTGATATTTTGTATCTCTCCAGAACTCTAGTGAAAGAGACATATTTAAAGTAAATGCAGTAAATAGAAAGAGGTGATGCTTCTGATAATACGCAGTTATTGCTTTGGGAGTCTTGCAGAAAGAATATGCACATTTTACTAAATAAGAGAAAGTGATTCTTCTGGTACTGTTTTTTTTTTTTTAAGATTTTATTGGGGAATTGGGGGAGGAGAACAGTGTTGGGGAATTGGGGGAGGGGAACAGCCAATTTGTTGTCCTTCAATCTTAGTTGTGGAGGATGAAGCTAGCTCAGCTTCAAGCCCAGTCGCATTGCTTAGCTCAAGGTGTTCAATTAGTTGCAGGTGGGCGTAGCCACTATCCCATGCGGGAATAGAACCAGCAGCCTTATTGTTAAGAGCACGCGCTCTAGCCCCTGAGCCCCCTGGGCAGCAGCTCAGTTCAAGGCGCCCAGTTTAGTCTTTAGTTGCGGGGGTCGTAGCCCACCATCAAATAGGCAGTCTTGTTGTTAGGAGCACATGCTCTCACCAGCTGAGCCATCCTGCCACCTGTTGGCAGCTCAGCAGCAGCTCAGCTCGGGCACAGCTCACTAGCCCATCTGGGAATTGAACCGGGTGGGAATTGAACCGGGGACTCAGGGCTTGCACTTTTTTTTTTTTTAAGATTTTTATTGGGGAATTGGGGGGATGGGAACAATGCTGGGGAATTGGGGGAAGGGGAACAGACAAGTTGCTGTCGTTTTGTTCTTCAATCTAGTTGTGGAGGACGGTGCTTCACTGGCCCAAGTTGGCACCATCATTGCGCTCTTCTCTGGAGAGGCAGATCAGTCGCCGGCTTCTGGACGGCCGCTCACTGCGGCTGCTGGCCGCTCACGCTGGCTGCTGGCTGCTGGCTACATATGGTAGCCCATGGCAACCCACTGCCACAGGGAGTGCAGCCTACGCCGTCGCCGGCGACTCATGGCAGCCCAGCTCCAGGTTGAGCTGTCGTTCAGCATCTTAGCTGTGGAGGGCAGTGTCACTGGCCCTCATATGTGGGATCCGAACCGGGGCCCTCTGGCATCCCAAGCGAGTTCTTAACCATCGCGCCACTCGGCCGGCCCCAGGGCTTGCACTCTTAAGCAAGCTCTTAACCAACTGAGCCACTCAGCCGGCCCTCTAATAACTATTATTTGCTTAATTTTCCAAAGCTTTCTTCTAGAAAAAAAAATGTGTATTTTGGAAAATTAATCAAATTAGTGCAAGTTGAAGGTTTTCCTCTTGATGAAAAGTAATGAATCCGAAGATAGTTTTTTTTAGGGAGAAAAAATTCACAACTCACACCAGAGCCCTTCATTGAGAATTATGGTCACTGGTGTTTTGGAATTCACATTGTTAAAAAGAGAAACTGTGGAAAGGCAGGGGTGGGGCTAGAATCATGGTTGCACGCTGCCTATAATCACGTATTTCTTTTTTTAGGAGCCTGTTTTTCTTAGTGGATTATGTTCTTAAAATAGAGCCTACCACATTTACTCTCTGGCTTGGCAGGGCACAGTATTTTGTTTACTGTTGGCACTAATGTTCTGTGGACATGAACCCTTTCACAGACAATACCAGGACTGAGAGCTCTTAAAGCTAGTCCAGGTCCCAGCACCTGTTCCCAAGTAGTCTTTCTGTGAGTAACTAGGGCCTCATTTGTCAGTGACAGCCCAGTCCATATTCTGGTAGTGCCCAAGTGATAGAAAATTCTTCCTTTATACTGAAGGAGAATCTCTCACATTGGCTTTTCTTCTTGAGCTTCATCCCTGTTGGGGGTTTCCACAGACTCTGTGCAATTCCTCTTCTCCTGTGACAGCCCTTCAGAGGTTAGAGATGTGAAGGAATGTTTTCATGCTCACACCACACCCCTCAACCCAACCTTCTTCACCAGGCTATATATGGCCCCAGTTCCTCCACCTGTCTTTCATGTGATAGTTGAAGCTCTTCACCACTAATCATAACCTTTTTTTTTATGTGGAGTCAAGAGAGGAACCTGTATTCTAGTCCAGAATATCATTCTGGTTCTTAGTTTTATACTTTCTTTAGGAGAGCCCAAGGTATTTCAGACAATAGCATTGTAACGTGGGGGTCAGGCTCTAAAGCAGTGTATGTATGAGGTGGAAACTGGTGTAGTAAAAGTCGCCCTTGAAATCACCTATTACGTGTAGTATATAGAAACAACACGTGGTTCTGTGTCTGCAGCTCTTTATAATAATTCTTTTATACCCTCAAGTTTAGAACTATTAGTTTGGCCTAAAGAATAGAACTGGAGGAAAAAAATATTTTATCTGCAAAAGACTTCGGCCTAAAGGTAGTGAACTGAGCAGATGCATCTACTTTGCTTCCTGCCAAACAAAACCCCATTTAAGTGACATAAAAGGAGGTTTGTTTTTGTTTTATTGTGATGAAATATACGTAACATAAAATTTACCATTTTAACCATAACAAAGTGTACAGTTTAGTCATGTTAAGTGCATTCACATTGTTGCCCTCATCCTTCACCAGAACTTTTTAAAAATTTTTTATTGATTTTTTTTAACTACTTATGTGTCTGCTTTCTATCTTCCAGTTTTATTTAATAATTTCATTGGTAACAAAGAGAAGATCCCATAAGCTTCCAGGGTGGAGGTGGGGGAGAAAATATAATAGATCTCCTGTAAAGATCAGGAATCAAAATGGGTTTTGACTTCTCAGCAGCAATACTGGCAGCTGGAAGGCCTAGGGGTAATGCCATCAATAGCCTGGAGGAAAATGATTTTAAAGCTGGAACTTTATATTCAGCCAACTCTTAATCAAGTGTGAGAGCAGAATAATGACCTTTTCAGATATACATGTTTTCAGGAAGCAAGGAGAGGAGGTTGCTCCACTGAAATAAGGGAGTAAGTCAGGAAAGAGAACTTCAAGTCATACAGGAAAGAGAATATCTGGCATGAAAGAGGCAAAGGAAATTTCTAGATGTGACAGTGGGAAATCCCAGCGTGACAGCTGTGCTCCCAAAGTGCGTCAGAAGGCTCAGGAAGTGATTTCTTTCCCAAGGAGGAATTGATAGAGTATTTGATGCATCTCCCTGTCGGGAGAAGAGATTTAGTGATACTGTTAAAATTTTGGCGTGGATTAGTGAGAAGTATATAAAATACTAAGGGGAAGGCTGTTATTAACTTTGGAGAATACGGTAAGGTGTTTAGAAAAGGAAAAGTCATGGTTTACCACATGGCTCACCTGAAAGTAGTGTTATGTAATTATAATAAAGTTTCAGTATAATTGTATTGGAAGGATAGGGGCATGGGAAGGGTACACGTGTGGTGAGGGCATAGATGGGGGAAAAACAACCATGAAATCCTCATTTTCCATATTGGGAAGTCAACATAAATAGTGCCAACAACTGAAAAATCACAAAGAAGCAATATAAAATTGTTACCAAAAGTCATCTAAAACAGGCTCAAGTGCTTATTTACTTCTTGGGCGGGAGAATGGGAGGGGTGTAGGGTGAGGGGGTGGAATTAAGGAATTGTGTTCTGTAAAAGCCATAGAAATGTTAGGTACTTTAAATTGTGTGCCCATAGGACTTCAATAAAAATAGTAATTAAAATTAAAGAAAGTGTGGGGAAAGGAAAAAAGAAAGATGCTAGAGGACATGCTCCAGCAAAACGAGGGAGTAAATTTAAAAAGTGGAAGGCATGCAGAAAACCAGGGGTCCCAGCTCAGGAGAGTGCAAAGTGCAGTCTAGCCATCAACCAGGCAAGAATGCTATCGGGAGGTTTTACTGACCTTGTGGAATTGTGGGAAGAGTTGGCAATATGCCCATAGAAAACTAAGAATTGGGGAAAATGAGGTAATTGTTCATTCCAGAAAGAAAACGATAAAATTAGACAAGAAAGCTTAATCATAATACACTGTTTAGGTCAACATTGTACAAAATTTATACAATCCTAATAATGTAAACACTGAAGAATAATTAACCAAAATTTGTGAAGTAAATGAAATAATGGGAGAACAAGCAGAGGCGAAGACAATGGATAATGTCTAAAAATGATGGATAAAAAGCAACATAACTGAAACATCTTATTTAGAAAATTGTGGCAAACACCCTAAGAAATAGCTAAAAAGAGTTGAAAGTGATATAAGACTAAAGAATGGGAAGGAGTGGGACAACTGTTCGACAATTTAACCCTTAAACAGCCATTTGATTTTTTTTTTTTTTTTTAGCTGAGCCATCCTGCCACCTGTTGGCAGCTCAGCGGCAGCTCAGCTCGGGCCGGGAATTGAACCACTGTTGCTCAAAACTTTTATTTTGTATTTTATTTTATTTTTTAAAGTTGCAGAAAAGGACAGTTTATTAGAAGAAAAAATACATTTCAAAGAAGCAGAAGTGGGCCCGAGCAGTAGAGAATGGCCCAAGAGCCATTATTAGAAGAGAAAGTACACTCCAAAGAGTTTGGAGCAGGCTGAGCAAAAGAAGCCATTTGATCTTTAAAAAACCATTTGATCCCATCTACTGCATGTTATGTGCATTTTTACCAAATGAAGATAAAATAAAATATCAAAAGGGAAAACAATCTATAGACAGTTATGTGGACAATATAAAGGATCTTTAATCTTGCTAAGAGATGTGATTATGGAAAGAGATTATGTTGATGAGAGAACTTAGTCTACAGTAGGTGCTAAATAAATGTTTGCTGGGTTTAAACCAAAAGCAAGCATTCTTTTTTTTTTTAATTAATTTCACCTTTTACTTATTTATTTATTTTTTATTTATTTACTTTTTAAAACTTTATTGTGGAACAGTGTTTTGTTCTTCCAGGACCCATCAGCTCCAACTAAAGTCATTGTCTTCAATCTAGTTGTGGAGGGTGCAGCTCACTGGCCCATGTGGGAATTGAACTGACCACCCCGGTGTTATGAGCCTGTGCTCTAACCATCTGAGCTAACCGGCTGCCCCAAAAGCAAGCATTCTTGATCAGACCCATTAGAGACAGTTTCTTGAAAAGCTGCAGAGAATGATTTGACAGCCTTTCCTGACTTTCCAAGATAGCATTTCTTGCTGTGGCTGATTGTCGCTGTTGTACCGAGGGCATTAGGCTCATGATCACACAGGCGTGTATGCGTGCATGCATGTATGCATGCATGTGTGTGCATGCACACAAGCACATTAGTTTGTCAAGTTAGTCCAAATAATGTGATGCATCAGCCTGTCTTTGGCAGCCAGTTGACCGACCCAATCTGGTTTCTGGACACACAGGCAGTAGTTAGTTTCCACCCCTGTCCTACATAGTGTATATGTCTCAAGTGTTATGCTCTTTTCCATTTCTTCACCACCCATACATCTCCAGGATCATAAGATCATTAAAAAGCAGGTAGCCCTTTCATCCTTATTCTTAAAACTTCTCACTTATTGCTGTAAGAATAAAACCCTAAGTCCTCAGCACTCAAGACCTATTGTAGATTGAAACAACTACTTGACTTGGAGCTGATGGGTCCTGGAAAAACACACTGTTCCCCAATAAAATTAAAAAAAAAAAAAGATTCAGCTTAATTAGCTCTTCCTCCGGGACATCTCCCCTGACCACCCCGGCTGAGTGAGGTGTCTTCTTTTGTGTTCTCATAGCACCAGCACAAGCCCCCTTCACAGAGTCCCAGAGCTAATGCATCATCTTAATACTATTGATGTGTTCATCTCCTCAGGGGGAAGTGAGCATCCCAAGGGTGGGGGGGTCCTTTCCGTCTTGATCACTGCCTTATACCCAGTAACTGACACATCTCGGTCCCACTAGGGCTGCCACTGATCTTGTGGGTCTTCCGGATTGCAGCCATTCATTGAGAGGCAGCTCTCCCATCTGTGAGAGGAGCTTCATGTCTGTTCTTAGAAGATTGCAAGGCCATGGCCTCCAAACCTCCAACCTTGGGATTCTGGCTCGGAGGCCCCTTCACCTCCGTACCACTTGAATGCAGAGCTGGATGCTGTGGCTGGGCTGTGGAATGGGGTTCCATGGGTCAGAGTTCTGATAAAAGCAACACATGAGTCACTCACCTCTTTTTACATCCATCATGGAAGCACCTCTGTGGGGTGAATCGATTCATTCATTGATTGACTCAAATATTGGCTGAGTGTCTGTTCTATGCCAGGCACTGTTCTGGGTACTTGGGAGATAGCAGGGAATAAGAGTGACGAGATTTCCGTCCTTGGGGACCTTACAAACAATACGAAACAAACACAGGCCCAATCATTTCAGGTGATAGTAAGCGCTGAGCAGGGAAGAGAGGGAGTGTGTGGGGAGGAGGCTGCTTAGATAAGGTCATCCGTGGTGGATCTCCCCGAGGAAGCAGCATTTGTGCTGAGGCCTGAATGGTGAAAATCTTGCAGCCACCGGCCATGTGTAACTATTTAAACTAATTGAATAACATTTAAAAATCAGTTCTCCAGTCTCACTAGCCACATTTCAAGCAGTCAATAGCCAACAGATGGCCAGTGGCTACCGTATTGGACAGCACAGAGATGGGACAGTTTTATCGTCACAGAAAAGTTCTATAGGACAGAGCTGAGCTAGCGAAAACACTCAGGTGAAACGGGACAGCAAGCGCAAAGGCCATGAGGCAGGGACAGATTTGCGCTGGAGGGACAGTGGTGCCTACAGAGCAGTGAGCAGTGGAGAGAGAACACTGGTTAGGCTGATACGAAAGCCAGGGGAGAAACGGGAGTTAGATTACTCGTAGAAGAGCACGTGTGTGTATTTCAAAGAACTACCTCCTTTAATTTCACTTGTTGAAATTGGGGCCGAAGTCAAGACTAGATACGTCTGATACAATTTAAAAAGAGGAATAAAAATGATCCCTACAGTTAATATAAAGCTTGGAAAAACCAATCAAGAAGAGACCTGTATTGAAGAAGATGGCACGGACACAGCATGTCCTGACTCAGAGAGAAATACTGGTCGCCAGTGGGTGAGGCCATGGTGCTGCCCCTTGGCCTTAGAAGGAGGGAGCCAGCCCTCCTAACTGATGCCAAGAACCTAATTTCCCATGTCTTTCCCCCAAATCTCTTAAACACAGGACAATGCTTTTTAAAAGTCCTCCTTAATACAGTTTTTAGTAAAAGTAGGATTTTGGATTTGGTGTCTTTAGGAGGCAAGAATTATATTCTTGTTCCATTAACAGGCACGCACCTGTGCCTTCATTTCGTATCACTTTTCACGAAATGCTCGTCCCTTTTTGCGCCCTGCCTCTTTGCTAAACAGGTTTTCTTCCTCTCTTTGTAAAGGTGCCTTTGTGTGGACCAATAGAGTTACTTGTCTTTACTGTAAACACAGTGTCCAGTGACTCTCCTTATTGTGGAGAGCCAGCGGCTTTACAGGAGGAAAAAAAAAAGTCCTGAAGGTCACTTTCTGGTGTTTGTATTATAATGGAAGTCATCATAACTTAAAAAAAAAAATAGAACTCCCCCACTGCTTCCTCAGGGCTTGATATCACATTGCGTTGGAATTCAACTAACAGCTAGCATTTGTTGGATCATAATTGATCTGATAAAATGTAATCTGATAATTAGTAGCTGTGTAAAAATAAATACACTCGACTCCTGTTTCATTTGCCCTTGAAGGGCTCTAACGTGGTTCCAAAGTGTACCTTTGAATTGGAGAAGTCGGGCCGGTTCACGTTGCAGCCTGTGCTTCCTAGGGCAGCGGCCACTGGGTACATGCGCACACGGGATGCTAGCTCAGTCCCACTTCACCTGAAACGCTGTGACCTGGCAGAGGGCTGTGTCCTTACATCGGATGTCCTACCAAGGAAAGGGAAACCTGGGCGACGCGTTAGGAGCAGCTGGTTCTCAAGATCAGGTTGTAACGGAGGGAGAGTTAGGTCATGATTGCCACCTGGATGCTGTTCTCACTCTTCACGGTAGGTCTCTTCGGTTTCTGACCTTTTTCTACTGTGTGCCACCCAGAGAACTTACACCTGTAGTGCCTCGACCTCATTTAGGCACGTTTCCCATTGTTCTTTAGGGAAATTACCTTTATAAACCGGAGGCAATTGGTGTCGCCCAGAAAGAAAAAGCACGTCTCTGGCATTGCAGGCTCTGGAACTTTTGAGGAGCTAAAGGTGTTTTTCAGTGGCCAACTTCTCTTTGCGAAAGCTAAAGCAGAATAATAGCTCTAAGGCTATAAAATGCTATTTTGTTTCAAGTTCCAATTTTGTGGTACATTGTTTATCTCTCCCTAATAATTACAGAAATGCCTTACGACCTTCAATTTAGATAGATAGCACTTTTCTTCTCAGAGAGGCAAAGCTTAAGTAGAAATATTCTCTGGGATTTTTACCTGATGGTTTAATACTATAATTATTTCTAAACCAGTTAGTAATGACTTTAAGTGCATTGCTGGGAAACTAGGTCTATAAGCTGTGGAATACGTGAAAGGGATACATGTGGTGCTATAAAATCTGGTCGAATTATGTGCCCCTGACCTTGAACATGCTGGCAAGGTAGGTAGGCATGGGGGTAAAGCTGAAGAATATCCTTAGGGTTTGAAAACTATTACATGAACTCCCTTTCAGACCCACTTCTGGCCTGGAATTCTGTCCCCTGCAGGGGTTTGAGGGCAGTTTTTCTTTGCGAGCTTCTATTAGCCCAAGTCAAAGAGTGGAGGGAGATACTGTGCATTCCTGTCTGTAGCACTATAGTGATAGTGAGGTAGCAAAAGGAAGCGTGGAGCTGCACCCTTGAACTTTTTCAAGTTCACAAAGATCAGGTATTGTTCGTGGTCATTACAGACTGTTAAAAAAAATCCCCTTAATTCAAGAGAGGTGACTTTATTTTCAGAACCCTTTCAAATTTGCGTGTGCTGATTTGTAAAGTAATGTGTGTGATGATTTTTGTTGCTTTTCTAATCCCATATGGTTGTGTGTGGTTGAGGGGTGTGTGTGTGTGTGTGTGTGTGTGTGTGTGTGTGTGTGTGATTTTTTTTTTTAATCCGTGTTTAAGATTTATTCTTTTTTTCTTTACACACAGTAAAACTCTTTATGAGTTTGGGGAAATGCATACAGTTGAGGATCCATTTTCACAGTCAAGACACAGAAAGCTTTGATGATCCCAAACATTATATTTTGTTTCAAATTTCTGTTGGCATGTTTGGGTTATCGAATTGATCTTACTTTTGCAGATGGAGCCAAAACATTTTGTAACACATAACAAAGTGGTGTCTGACACTTTCCATGCATAAGGCTGAGTGAGATGTTAGAAGCAAGGTCTGATTCCTTGATTCTTTCCACCAAGAGTTATAAATAGGAAAATTGCACTATGCGATTAGTTGTTTCTTCATATTTTAATTAGTGGGTGAAAATGACATAATGTATTATACCATTTATAACTGAATATATTTGTCATAAATACTGTAATTAGTAAAAGTAATGTACAAAAATTAAAGTTAATGGTTTTTTTTGCAGTTTTGGTTTGTATTTTTATGTAAATTTATTTCTGTGTGGTTTGAAGGGAAGTGAAATTCTGCTAAAAGCAAGGACTGCGTAACTAAACTTGCTCAGAAAGGGGAGTTTAATGGCTCAAATCACCAAAGGTGCATATATAGGCTTCAGGCACAGCAGAATCCAGGGCTTCAAATGACATCATCAAGGTCCGTCCTTCCCCATTCAGCTGTGTTTTCAATTGTGCTGGCTCCATTCTTGGTAGGCTTTTTTTCTTGTGGGATCAAGATGATTGACAGCAACTCCAGGCTTTTAACCCATTCTAGTCTCAGACTCGAGTGTCATTGGCTCTAATTAGTTCTCCTGCCCCTTGAGGCCCCAAGGTGGCAGGAGGGTGGGGTGCAGTGTTCTGACTGGCCAGGCTTGGGTCCCGTGCTCACTTCCACAGGAGCCGAAGGAGTGTCCGCTCCCCTAGACCACAGGGCAGAAGGAGATAGTGGCAGAATTGATTAAGGGAGAGCAAGGGGCAGATACGCCAGACAGATCAAGACAACACATGTCCTCTATAGCTGGGACATGTTGTTGTTTTTTAATCATCTTCATAAATATGTATCCTAAGATAATCTTCCAGACAAGCAAATGTTTTCAGGATGGATGGATGGATGGATTTTTTTTGGCTTGTGATATGACAACTATTTAGTGGATGTGAGATGTAATATTTTTGGAGAACACTGCACATTGAGTGACTGTGGGACTCTAACAAGTTAGGTTGAGGGGACATGAGGAAAACTGGTCCTGTGCCTATCAATGATTAGGGAGCCTGGCATCTAAGGAAAAAGAGGACAAAAAAAAAGATAACAGAGGTTGGAAATTGAAAATTCAGCACTGTTTAGTATTGCTGAGCAGAAATATTGTCTTGGGTAGAAATATTATTAGGAACAGTTGATGAGAACTCATGAAGGTTAAAGAGTGGCATAGTTGGTCTAATCATGTGAAGAGTGATTTACCTCTAGAATAAAGTCTAGATTCCAAGCCATAGCATTTGTGACCTGGCCCCTGCCTAACTCTCTAGCCTCATCTGCCCCTATTGCTGTCTTGCATTTTGTCATTAACATCACCAACCTGTTTGCAGTTTGGAACCCACACCAGGCGTGTTGTTACACCACCCTGTTTTATCACCAGTTTTCCTCTCCTCTGCCTGGAATTCCTCTCTGGTTTACTCATACTTATCCTTGAAGACCCAGTTCAGATGGCAGGTTCTCTGAGACGCATTCATTAACTGTGGCTCTCTTAAGAATCTCTCTTCTGTGCTCTCATGGTATCTTGTATCTTTACCAACAATTCTCAGTTGGTGGCTGTTTTTTCCCCAAAGGGCTATTTGACAATGTTGGGAGACATCTGTGATTACCTTGACAACTAGGTGCTACTGGAATCTAGTTGGTAGAGGTTAAAGATGTTGCTAAATAGCCTACAACGCACAGGACAGCCCCCCAACAAAGAATATCTGGGCCAAACTCAATAGTGCCCGAGTTGAGAACCCTGGTTACGATTGCTCTTGCCACACTATTAGACGTTTCTGTTTTGAGTCCTACTTCTCAACTAGGCTGAGGTCCACATATGTCATCTGCGTTTTTGCATCTCTGATACCAAAATGTCTGGCACAGGGTAGGTCCTCAGGAAAGAGTCATTTAAAGATGATGGGGTAAATGAGAAGATGAAATATTTTCTAGTTCAGTTACCAATGAACACATAGAAACCAACCAGTCATTTCCAAGAGCAAGGCAACCAGAGGCCCTACTCACCTTGCATGGGGTCACCTTGAACCTGAGGCTCTTTTTCTTCCCATGCCTTTGTGTTCTCACTCTTCTGCAAAAAGAGCTTTGGGATTTGCAATAGCCAATGGTGGAAGAAATGAAAAAGTGTTAGCATAGTGCTATTTTAAAAAACCACAGTCTGTTATTAGGGTAATATGTCCTCTGGTTATGAATGAATTTCAGGAACGGATAAACTATTTATATTAAATTCATTTTCACAGGTTTAGAATCTGAGAAAATCCATTGAACACTACATCCCCAAATGGTGGATACCTAGCATGGATTAGGTGTTCAATGAATATTTGTTGAACAAATTTAATCCTTATGCTTTAGTTGAAGGTTTTTTATTTTTATTATTATTTTTTTAATGATTTTTATTGGGGAATTGGGGGAGGGGGACAGCATTCGGGAATTGGGGAAGAGGAACAGAAAAGCCGCTGTCCCCCTGTTCTTCAGTCTAGTTGTGGAGGATGTCGCTTCACTGGCCCATGTTCACACCGTAATCATTGTGTTTCTCCCGGCCGAGGCAGATTGCTCGCCAGCCGTTGGACAACCACTCACAGCGTCTCACGGCAGCTCACGCCGGCTGCCCACCGCTCACGCTGGCTGCTGGCCGCTCACGGCAGCTTATGGCAGCGCACTGCAGCTTCACTGTAGCCTATGCTGTCGCCAGCGACTCACAGCAGCCCAGCTCCAGGTCGAGTTGCCGTTCACCATCTTAGCTGTCGAGGGTTCAGCGTCACTGGCCCATGTGGGATCCGAACCAGAAGCCCCGCTGCTCAGAGCTTTTGTGCTCCCAAGCCAACTCCCAACCAACGAGCCACTTGGCCGGCCCAGTTCTTTAAAAACTTGCCTCAGAGACCCTTCCAAATCTGCGCATTTTCTGTAAAACACTAGTGACTTTGAATACTCGCCAAGAGCTAGCTCTATCTTGTTATGCCAGATAGATGTGCACTTGGGGCCGTTTTAATGTTTCTGTCCATGACCTGGGTTATAATGCCAATGTTCAGTCCCTGTAGCAAGAGAAACAAAATCTACATAAAACTTTTCTAGGGTTCATGGACATGAAGCTTCTAGAAGAATATAGCTGGATGAATTTTTATTTCTGCAGATGAGATTATTTTGTGAGTTCTTGGAATGATAGCTCTGATGTGGTTTGGATCCTAGGGCTTCAGGTATGCCTGGTGTGAGGTATGTGGCAAACTGATAAAAGCATGAACTCTACAACCTTTCCACTGTGTAACTGGTCTGTTAGGCAGACTTTCGGGAAGTTGCCCCTCTGAGCTGGAGTGTATTAGGTGCTGGAGCTACAAAAATGGCTAAGACAGGACCTCAGCCTGTCTTACTGTCTTACAGTGGCTTACTGTCTAATTGTTTTTTATTATGGTAAGATATACATAACAAATGTTACCATTTTAACTTTTTAAGTGCAAAATTCAGTAATATTAAGTACACTTACTATGTTACTCAACCATCACCACTATCTATTTCCAGAACTTTTTCATCATCCCAAGCAGAATTATATAATATTTGTATTTTTTATGTCTTTTTTCATGTAGCATAATGTTTTCAGAGTTCATCTATATTGTAGCATGTATCAGAATTTAATAACTTTTCATGGCTGAATAATATTCGTGTGTGTGTGTGTGTGTACACCACATTTTGTTTATCCATTCATCCATCAATGGACATTTGTTTTTTTCCTACCTTTTGGCTGTTGTGGATTAATGTACAAGTATCTGTTTGGGCCTTGCTTTCAGCTCTTTGGATATGTACCTAGGTTACTCTCCAATTTTTACATCTTGCATGGTGACCTGGGTGGCCTGGCCACATCCTCTAGCTGCTTCTGGCAAAGATTTTTGCTAATGTTTACCTTCGTTTTTAACCATTACCTTTTTTCCTATCATATATGTGGGGATCTAGATTGGTGAAATTTGACAGGAAAGAAAAAAAAGGAATCAGCAAACAATTCTGAAAGCAGAAATAATGACTTGTGAGTTCTCTGGCTGCTGGACTGTTTTCTTCTCGTGCCAAGCTAGTATCAGGCAAAGGCTCCCTCGTTCCCTGGGACGTTTGCCTAGGAGCAAAGGGCTGCCAGGAAACCTCAGAAACTCCGTGGAAATGGGGTCACTGTTTAAGTGGGTCATCCTGAATACAGCAGGATGGAAACCTATTTAGTTAGTAAATACTGCAGACCAAGGGGACACTGGCCGTCTTGCATTGAGCAGTCTCTCTAGCTGTGAGTTTCTTTGCAGAGAGTCCAGGGGGGAAGCCTGCTTTTAACTTGAGCTGTTTGTGTTTGGGTGGGTGGCCTGCCTCAGAAACAAAGGAGCCAGCCCTCCGCTTAGCCACACTAACCTTCCAGCTGAGTTTCTTTTTAACCCTGGGATTTCATATGGACCCTGAGCTATGAAAGTAGATTGTGTATGGCCTGCTGTCAAGCAGAATAGCTTGTTTTGTTCTTTGGGAGCTGCATGGGCAAAGCAAGTGGGAGAGAGGGAAAGGTCTTCTTCTTCTTCTTCTTCTTTTTTTTTTTTTTACATGCAAATACATTAGTGTAATTCTTTCCTTTTATTATCCTCTGCCTGTTTTGTGCTATTTACTGGCATTAGGACTTTTGTGGTGTTTTTTTTAGGCTATATCACATTTGTCCATAGCAATGGAAACGTGATGGATATTAAGAGACTTAGATGGAAGGAGAACTGTGCTCCTGGAGGAGGACCACCTTCGGCAGGCCACTTCTTGTCCCTGGTGGGGCTGGGGCTGGTCTGGGCATGATGTTGAACTAGCATGTCTCTGTGTCTTCCCTTCCCTGCCCACTTAAATGTATAACTGTTCACACAAGCCCCCACATTTGCAAGTCTGTAATGTCTGAAAGCACATGCTTGAGCTTGATTTCCAGTTATAGTGGAGAAGGTTGGGTAGTTTCATGCTATTCTTTTCTGTTGTGTGGGAGGAGATGGGTTTCTCCTTGGTTTATCTGGTGGACTGATTCATCCTTACTATTCCAAAACCAAAACTGTAGCCTCAATGCTAGTTTCAGGTCCAGGGCCCCCCGGCACCAGTTGGTGGTGGCTAATGTGATTTGGATCTGCTTAATAACCCACCACAGGCACCTGGCACTTACTGCTGGCCAACCTCAGTGGGGCCTCTTGGTGTTCCATGTATGATGCATGACAGGCAGTGTTCTGTTCCTGCCAGTTAATCATTTATTGAGATTCTGCTAAGTGTCAGGTGCTAGGGACCCAAAAATGAGTCAAATGCAGCCCTGCACGAAGGGCTGTACAGTCTACTGGTCTTCCTGCTACATCCTGGAAAAGAGACATTTTGGGGTCCAAGACAGCAAACTTGTCATGTGAAAAGAGAGGCTGTTGATACTTTATTTTTATTCATAACGTGAATGATGTAATAAATAGGGAACTTCATTATATCAGACTCGTTTAATAGCGTCATAGAATTTTCAAACTGGTTAAGATTGCTCATTCGCCGCTGGATGACCTGTTCTGTAAAATGGAGATAATAATGGTACCAATTTCATAGACTTGTAGTGGGATTACATGAATTATTTTATAAGAAGTGTTCAGAATAGAGCCTGGCACTGAAAAGTTGTGTTACCTTTAAACTTCTGATTCATTCATTCATCAAAAACTTAGCAATAGTGGTAATGGTTGTACAGGTTTATGAACATACTAAAAACCGCTGAATTGTACACTTTAAGAGCGATTTTTCTGGTAGGTGAATTACATCTCAATGAAGCTGTTATAGAAGGAAAATTAATTGAGTACCTATTATGTGCCTGGCACTGCCTTTTTAAACTGAGCAGGTAAGTGACTTGCTCGTGGTGAGTGGAGGGGTAGAGACAGTTCTAGAGCTCAAGTCCCTTGGCACACAAACCATGCCATTTGCATATGGTCAGGGATAAAACGCAGATTGAGATTGGAAGTTGAAGTCAGATTCTGCCCTGGTGTAGAGCCAGACTTTGAGTTAAGAACAAATAATGGTGTGACCTAAGACCTTAGCATTCTACCTTCACCAGCTGTTTCCAGTAGTTTCCCTCACCTGCCATACACCTCCGTGTTTTCCAAGACTTCAGACAAATATGTGTTTGTGTGTGTGTGTGTATATATATATATAAAAGATTTTATTGGGGAATTGGGGTAGGGGAACAGATTTGGGGAATGGGGGAAGGGGAACAGACAAGTTACTGTCCTTTTGTTCTTCAGTCTAGTTGTGGAGGACGTTGCTTCACTGGCCCATGTTGGTATTGTCATTGTGTTCTTCCTGGGTGAGGCATATCAGAGGCCGGTCACTGGACAGCCGCTCACGGCAGCTCTTGGCAGCTCATGCCGGCTGCTGGCCGCTCACGGTGCTTTCGGGAGCCCACTGCAGCTCCACTGCAGCCTACGCCATCACCAATGACTCACGGCAGCACAGATCCAGGTCGAGCTGTTGTTCACCATCTTAGCTGTAGAGGGCGCAGCATCACTGGCTCTCATATGGGATCCGAACCCGGGCCCTGCTGCTCAGAGCTGGTGTCCCAAGTCAACTCTTAACTAATGCGCCACTCGGCCGGCCCAGACAAATATAAGTACCTATATAAATACACTATGAAAAATATGGTAACATTTTCTCTACCCCAGCTCTGGGTATAGAATGGATATTTTTCAGTGAGGCTTTTCAGTTGAGCTATATCTTTGGTGAAGGAAATTTTACTCATTCCTGAGATTTTCTAAGTCTAAATATCAAGAATACATAAGAAGAGAGGAATGCTTTAGAAATAAAATGGTGGGGGTTTTTTCCTGCTGAATCCATGTATATAGTAATAGAAACCATCTCAGATCCAGAGTCACCTTGCAGCCTTCAGCTTCCATCAACCGCCTGCTTTCTCTGCCATATGTGTTGTTCTGGGATTTCTTCCTTCTGCTGCCATCTGGTATTCAGAATAAAGGAAAACAACTTCCCCTGAACTAGGGAAATTACTATCAGGAAAAAATGTCTCATGTTTCCAGGCAGCTCTGAATGAGATGTTTTTCTTACTGTCCTGAGCAGCTATCTTTAGGAAGGAAACCTAAGAAGGTACAAGCTTTCAACCCGTCCATTTCCCCGAAATGAACTTGAAACGCTTCTTCCTTCAGTGGCCCAGACAGCACAGGCTTTCCCTAGCAGATGGCAGCATTATCTCACTGGACATTTAATGAATAGGTTTGTCCCCAGAGGGGTGGAATAGTAGCAAAGTCTATTACGAAATCTCACTTACTTTGCATGAATCAGCTCTGGAAATAAAATCTGAAAAGTGAAAAAAATGGTGAAATAGCACAGTAACTTAGAGCTCGCTACCCATGAAAATCAACTTTGTCCTGAAACTGCTCCAACGTGGCAGGGAAGAATCATTGCAATTTTGCACTTTTGTGCTAGAGAGCATTTTTAACTGAATTCCAATTCTTGTGTGTAGGAACAAAACCAGTTGCAAACACCTTTGTCTCCCCTCTCTCTTCTCTCTCATTTCTAGGACTGTAGCATCTGAGTCTTATAATATAGCTCTGAAAGCAGAAAGCTTGAGGAAGAGAGTGGAGGGGGAGGGGGTGGTAAGAAGAGAATCACTCAGTTCACGCACAACATACATGTTTTTATTTTTTGACTTAAGCACTTTACCAAGAAAGGTACTAAGAACTGGGTAGTAGATTCCCTTCATCAAACAACCTCAGGCCTTTTGTAAATCTGACTTACCAAGGGTTAGACATTTGACCCTAACCCAAGCAGAGGTTTGAAAGGGCAGGGTGGGCCACACTGGGCCTAGAGGGCGGTGGAGGTTGCATTGCTGCTATTCTGGGAAGGTGAGACAGTGGGGAAGAAGGCCGTGCATCAGCCCCGTGCCCATCGAGAAGGAAGCTGATAATCGTCTACTTATTTCAGTGTTTGCCCACAGACCTGGTCTGCTCTCAGTCACGTAGAAGAAACTGAGGCAGCTTATCCTAAGACTCAGCAGAATAATTTGATATTAAGTGGGCTTAGGTTTTGGTTCCGATAACAGGGTGATTTCCCCCCAAAGACTTGTGTTTACATGGGCTGGGGATATCTGAGGAGGGGCATCAGAAATGGATGGCTTAATTTTTACTCCTCTACTGTATCCCAGCTATGAAGCTCCTTGTGTCAACAGAAGGCAGGAGACCATGTCACCTGGCCTCTGAGAGGTACAATAGATACCCAGATTTGCTCTCTGGCCTCTTGAAGGTCACAAGGACACTTTTGCAAAAGGGAGGTTGTTAGAATTTTGTCAAGGAACCTTTCTGAACAAGAGTCCCTGCAATGGCCTTATATTGGACACATGTCAAGAACATGTGAGGCTGGCCCACGCGCCCTCCTTTTAGAAAAGGAGTGGGTTTTTCCAGCTCATTTGATGACTCTGCTCTGAGGATTTAATAATGAAGTGGAAGGTCTCTACTGAGTGAGCCACGATGGCTGCTGGGGAGATGAGTGAGTGCTTGGAGAATGTTCCCAGAAGCCAAGTCGTAATGCCTTCTGATGTCAGCGTGATGTCCCATCAGACCTTTTCCGGAAATCTAGAAAAGAGGTGACTAGAGATGAACAGTTCACAGAAGTTGACGTTTCTGAGCGCTAACAAGCCTCCATCATGTAGCGAAAGGTCCATAATGTGACTAGGTGGCTTTCTCTTGTATATTCTCTCCTCTTGAGCTTGTCTATCAAATAAGAGATCAAACCTTGTTAACATCAAGGCACACTAAGTGCCTCGATGCCAAGGCCATATGTCCAGACACTGAGCCCCCTATTCCTCACTGTATGGAGAACATTCGCTGGGAGCTAATCCTCCCATTGTCGCTTTCCGGATCTGCCTGAAAGACAACGAGAGAGGGCAGGAAACTCTGTCAGTGCCTCCCAAGGGACGAGCCAGGACAAGGCAGGCAGAGGCAGCTGCACACTTTCACACGGGTGCTTTTGGATGCGAACCTGCTACTGTCTTTCTCCATCTGAAATCCCGGGGCAGCTGTTGCTAGCATTCCCACTGGCCTCCCCAGAGAGAGAAGCCGCTGACTTCTGTGGGCCTGCCCGAAATCATCCGCAGCTGCTCGCATGCTTTTAAAATGAGAATAAAGGAGTTTCGGCCCGAGGTTAATCTGAGAAATCCTCTGTGTGAAGTAGTTTCCTTTTCATGGTTCCCTTTCCTTTTGAATGTAATGTACCAGCGTTCATGAGGCAGCTGGTGGATCGCTGGCCCACAATCCTTTCCAGATTACCCCTCCTGCCACCATGACAGTCCCTGCGTGCCGGGCGCCCTCTCTGCATGTTACATGCTCCTTCTCCTTGGACACAGACACTCCAAGGACCATACTCTTCTTATCCCACTTTTCAGATAAGGAAACTGAGGCTCAGAGAGGTCCTACAGCGAGCAGGTGGCAGAACCAGGACCCAGAACCAGTTTTGTTTGATGCTCTTCGCACACTCTGCCTACCTCCGCAGTGCGGCCTGCTTCCTATCGGTACCTTCAGCCTGAACGGCTAATCTAACAGCACCTGTGAGCAGGACTCGCCTTCTTAGCAGCAGAGCACCTAATGGAGCCAGGCTTCCCTCTGTGTCCCAGACCATAGTTACTGGCCTGTTAGAAAGATGCAGCATGTTTGGAACTAATACAGGGATTTAGTATTATATATCAAATGTGAGAGTATACAGTTGATCAAGCAGAGAATAAATGCGTTGTCCAGTGTTAATAGCATCATATTTTTTTTTTGTCTGTGCTATCACCAGGGCTGGATTTAGAAAGATTTAAGTTAACAACAACAACAACAAAAGATCAGATATTCAAAAGTAAATTATTTCAGGCCCAGGTTTCAAATTCACTGTTTTTATGGGGCCACAGAATTATTATCTCAAAGTCCTTGGATCACTGCCTCTAGGAGACCCAGGGCAGCACGGGCACTTCCAGGATTCCATTTCCTGACCAGACTCCTGGCCTTGTTAGGGGGTAGCCAGACTAGCAGGCCACTATAGAGGCAGAAAACCAAGACTGGCTAAGCAAATGGTATACCGTCCCCCACCCCCACACTTTAAGCCTTTCATTGGCACTTAAAATTAAGACCCAAATTCTGCAAGTTCTGGCCACATCCACCTCTCCAGACATCTTTTCCTCCATGAGCTCCTTACTGCCCACCAGCGTCGTGGAGGAAAAATATCTTTTTCCTCTCCCCATCTTAGGTCCCTTGGCTGGGGCTTTGCAAATTAGATGGACAGGAGACAGGGTAAAAAAAACGCTATACTGTGCCCCTGAAATGAATATAATATTGTATGTCAGCTATATTTTAATAAAAAATCTTAAAAGAAGAGAAAAACAAGTTTATTAACACATGCATCGGTGGGTCAAATATTCAGGAATACTCAGTGAAAGTCACTCAAGGGGATGGTTAGAACCTGAGCTTCTATAGCATCTTGGCAGAACGTGATCATTTTGTAGAGAAGTGACAAAACAAAGGGGAAAAGCCCTTTGAATTTCTAGGAGCAGAAATTTAGGAAGGCAAATACATGAGGAAACTAAGGGTTGAGAAGGGCTGGTTTTGGCAAAGTTGGTTGTGTAGATTCCTCTAATGCCACCTCTGGGCTGAAGAGGGTCTAGAGTTGTCTCTGGTTTGAGTAACTTGTGTCCTTCCTGGTAGAGAGGAGAGGAGGGGGCACCTTTACAAATTTATGTCCTGCTTTTAGGTAAGTAGGGGGAAGGTGGAGAGCATTTCTTCTATCTGCTTATTCTCAGTTATCTACAGCTCAAAATAATCCTTATGGCAAAGTGGCATATTTTGAGGTAGCATATTCTGCTACCCATTGCCACCAGCCACTGAAACTATCGCCATCTCTTGTAAATAGATTCCTTGGAAGCTTCTCTTCCTCCCACCTCAGGGCCTTCCACGCCAGCCTGGACCAGGCTTCTGTGCCTTCATGGTTTTGTTAACTCCTCATCCTTCAGATGGCTGCTCCATTAATTGTCACCTCCTCAGAGACGCCCCCCTTGACCTCCCTGACAAGCTCAAATTCCCCTACCAGAGGTTGTCAAAAGCACTTGTTATAGATGCAAACTTGACATTTATTTGTGATTGAAACGGTCTTGTTTCCCCCAACAATGAGTGTCCAGAGGGCAGCTCCACGTCTGATTCTCCCCATTGCTGGGCACAGTGCCTGAAACACAGTAGGTACTCTCTTGCAAAGGCGAATGAATGAATGAAGGAAAGCCCAGCACCGTATGCGGATCTCCCGTTCATAGCGACTGCATCGTCTGCGCTCAGGTTGCAGCAAGGGAGACACACCACGCTGGCGAACAGCTCACATTTCTTAGCGGGGACGTTCCATTGAAAAGTCACCTCTCACTTCAAGTTTCCAGACTTGGAGGCCATTCGTAGTGTAAATAGGCCATGGAAAGCTCTTTAAGGGGAGTGGGAAGGAATTCTAAAGAATCAGCTTTTGAGAAAGACTTGATCTGCATCTTACGCAAACCCTGCTTAGGAGTTAGACCCTACAGTATAACTTCTGCTAAGAATCTTCTTTGCAGTTTTTCCTCTGGCTGATTTTTCTACTTTTTCTTGAATTTTTATCTTGAAGGAAAAGGTTCCCATATGAATCCACATAGCATATGTAAGTTGCCGTAACCGATTTATTTGCATTTGAGATTTGATCTGCTGTCAGAGGCACTGAAAACCCAAGATAGAACTGGGATCAAGACAGAGTCAGACATTTGGTCCCAAAGCCCCTTTGAATAGAGAGAAACTATTTGCCTTCTTGGCAGAAGATCCATTTTTAATTGTTAATATTTGCTTTTTTGCTCAGATTTCTCTTTTGGCCACATGAACTTGGATCCATCTGCCCTCTCCCTGCTCTTTCCTGTCCTATGTTATGATCCCTTAAACATCTAAAGGTGTCCCAGTCACAGCATCTTACAGAACTACTCAAGAGTCTTCGTCCAGGAACAGTGAAGCCCATTGAATTTCTCCCAAGAACCTCCCCTATTACTGTTCAATTTGTCAATTGGACACACAGTTCTACTCCTCCCTCCTTGTCTGTAATCAAAATTTAAATTACAGGCTAGGAAATTTACAGAAGTTCTGCTTTTTTTCCGGGGTGGGGGTG
>NW_017731374.1:3599002-3628681 GCF_001890085.2 Hipposideros armiger
GGGGCGGGGAGAGGGAGTAAGTTGTCATAGTATTTTGAGTTAAGTTCAGTGTCAAACTGAACTCTGTCCAGAGTTTTGTTTGGGTTTCAGATGTTTAGCCCCAAACAAATTGAGATTTAAGTTGAAACAGGCCCAGATTTGGTAATGTTTAAGATTCCTCCCACAGCACAAATAGACTCTTCACTTGAAGCTGCCCTCAGTGCAATTCTTCAATCTTGAGTCTGTGTTTTTGTAAAAACTCGTGGTAAAAAACAGTTAACGATTAATCTGCTTGTGTTCCAGTAACTTGAAAAATAAGCATCCATACCTCTGAGGCCTCAGTCATATCAAGTCCTGAAGGGTGGTTTTTATAGCTGGTGTAAAGCCTTGGCTTATCAGCTCCAATGGCCTGGAAACGCCTTAGACCTGAATATTTGGGATGAGCAGAATGGACCCCCTTAGGAATTCCAAGAAGGCAGAATCGAGATAGAGCACTGCCAAAGCTCACAGATGTGGAATGAAACCAGTTTTTAAACCTGATTCCTCCGCTTTGTTGTAATGTGCGTAAAACCTGGACTTACTTGAGAGTTTTGCACTTGATTAGAGTATTTTGAGCCTGGAATTATGCGTCTTTGTGTGTTTGTCTCTGAAATATTAAGGATGATAGTTCCAAGCTCTCTTGTAAGGCTGCTGTTGAAATTGTCAAAGTATTGACCCTATCTTCCTAGTGGTTCAGAAGTGCCAAATGGTAGCAGGTGTACTATGTGTGTCCTGAGACTGTGTCAGCCCTTTATGTCTAGAACTCAAACCCCCAGATTGAGATATTAGTTGAGAGATTGATAAACTTGCTCAGGTTAGTGATATTACCTCTTAGATTAGATGTGGTGTCATTGCACACAGCATCCCTGTTCTACAGGAAGAAAAATAAAGATGACAGAAGGCGCAGTGCTAGACACCTTTCTAGGCTGTACATTCAGGCAGGGCTCCATATACCTTGGACAGGTTAGTCTTCTGAAGAGTTTTACCTTCAAGGTTAATAAATCAGAAGCTTAAGTAGGCACAGATCTGTGTCTTCTTTTAAGATTGGCTTGCAGGAAAACCCTTGGGTTTATTATACTAGAAGTGGGCACACAGAATGAATTTGTGATGTAAATGCTTGCATTTTAGCTCCTATGCAAAAGCAATAGTCTATGCTAATAGTTCCATTATAGCATCTAAATGTTTACATTATTGCTATCCTACTTAGGAACTGAATTGAAAAACTGAATTAATTTCAATGCATTTGATGGAAGCCCCTTGTTTTTCTGGCTCAGGGAGGTTTTGTCATTGACAGTAGGTGGTGGTTGTTTTAAAGGACTCTGGTTACTTATCCACATGGGCATAGGTACTGCAGATGTCATTGAAGAAATAATGAGGTGTTTTTAGTAATGTCCAATTGGTGGCTACAAATTAGTGTGTTTACAACCCCTGATATTTGGCCCTTTTCATCCTATCGTCGTGTTCATTGGTGCTGACCTGCAGAGTTAATGAGATGCCTAAGTCCTGCTATAGTTCATTGCTTATTACTGTAGGGTAGTTGGTCTCAGTATTTTTTTCTTACATGGGGGTGGGCATAACATTTATCGGCAAGCAAATCCAGGAGGAACTAACATTATTGCAAGTATCCGTTTAGACTTGCAAGCTCCCTCAGCTAGTTAATTCTGTACAGTAGTCTGTGTGGTTTTCATTCCAAAGCTTTTTGTGTAATGCTGTCAGAACCTCTGCTTAATAAAGCAAAGCAGTCCAGGTTGACAACAGCCTTAGTTATTTTAGAAATCATCAAGTGACTACATCTGCATATTTTTGCATTGACTAGAGTGCTTTTTTGGTAAACATGGTTTCGGGGGATTTTTATTGAAGATGAAAACCTTGGGTCCATCAGGTTAGTTGTTTCTGAGGTGGAGACCCCATATGGAACTACCCTGGTCTCAACAAGGTCGCAGCTCCCACACGTAGGCAATGAGAGTTTATCGTTGACCACGAAGAGTTGGCCGAGGAGGAGACCTGAGAGCTGTGTGCAGTGGTGGCTGACAGGAAGAAGATTTTAACCCCAGAGGAGCAGCTCTGGCTGAAAGGGGAAAGATTTACTTCAAAGTATCTCAAGACTCCTGTTGGCATTATTGCTGGGGGCACCTCTAAGGCTGTGGTGGTGTTGTCTTCTAGGTGGGCAGAAGAGAAGCCTTGGTGGGTGTGCGCTGAAGGAGGGTGTTATTGCCAAGAGAGAGGCAATAGGTGCTCAGTGCTTGTGTCCTAGCGTGCTTTCAGGACTCCACGTGTGCTGGGGGCCTCTGTGCTGGTCTGAGGTGCAGCTGTATAGGCGAGGAAGCAGGGAGCACACCGGCCAGGAATGGGTGTAAGAGGCTTGCAGGACAGAGGCTTATGTTGCTTTGTGTGTCTGTGCCCAAGCAGGTACACACAGACATCCATCCACAGTCTAGAAATTGGACAGCCATTCAGTTCTCAAACAAATGGTTTGTTTATTAAACTGAAAGCTGCTATCTCCATTAGGAAATATTCAATTCCAGCAATTAGCCCTGAGGGGTAAAGAGCCTCCCTCTTTCCAGTTGGCTTTGCTCTGTTCCCAAACAGTGCTTTGATGTGCAAGGCACTCCTAATGGAAGATAACTCATCAATTAACCGAACGGAAGGTTAAGTTGAAAACAGACTTTTGGAGGAAGGGATTATCTCTGTGCTGTTAACCACTGATTGACATTTATCTGAGCTGTATTCTTATGCAAAGGTTTAATCTTCCCCTAGGCAGAGGGTGACAAAAGTGCAGACCTATTCTAGTTATTTGGTTTGTTTTTAAAGTCTCTCTAGTAATTGGGTCTTAGATCACTTGAGGCTGGGATAGATATGACGTTTTCCTTTCCAAACAAGTTACCATATTAATTCCTTCAGGAATTGCTCCTAATACTATTAGATTGCCAGATTTTTTTGTTTTTTGTTTTTTGCTTTTTACAAAAAAATAAGCAGGACCATTTATTTTTACGATAACAGTATTTGCAAAATTGTGAAATACACAATACAGATGTGGTAAATCTGTAATTGTGTGCTTGAGATTTGAAAGTGAAAATAAAGTTTTTTCCTTGACATTCAGATACTGATAAACTCTAGTGTTAATTTACATACCATTTTTCAGGAAAATATTAATTTCATAAGTCAAGCTATTTCATATTGTTTTCCAGTATGCCTTTAGTTTTCTAGTATGCTTAATGAGACCAAAACCGGAATATAAAAAAATTAATTGCCAAAAATTTAGAAAGTAAATTAAGAGAGTTATTCCAGTCCACTAATATAATCAATTATTATTTTATTTTCTTCTAGTCTATTTCCCCTCTATATTTGCTACAAAGATGTAATCTGTCTACCTAGATTCTGTTTCATTCTTCATTAGCTTCATAGAATGTTTTAAAAATTTTGCCCTATATTGCTTAATGGGTATTCTGTTTGGGGTGATGAAAAACTTTTTTAGAAATTGTGATCATTACATTGTGAGTGTAGTTAATAGCCAAACTGCATTGTACAATTAAAATGGTAAAAATGGCAACTTTTATGTTGTATATGTTTTACCACAATTTTTAAAAAGGTATATAAAAACCATGTTCCAAAATGGTTTTTTCCTTTTTTTGAGAAGTTAAACGTTGACAGATTTCAGAGTTTGTAATGCCAGGAGAAATATTAATGTGGAGTTTATGTTTTCATGAAATTCAAACACTCAAATTTTTAAATACTATTTAATCTTTGGATGAAGCCGGTCCCTTGGAGGGAAAATTTCAGCAGCGGGGTGGCCTGTTATTAAAGCTTCAGAAACCTTGGAGGTTGAGAGGTCATGTTTCAGGCTGAGGTAATGAAAGCCCTCTGGGGAACACAGAATACTCTTAGTGAAGTCCCCAGCCCCTAGGAAGGAGGGCTGTGATGATAGTCCTTGAGAGACAATGACAGATGAGTAGCTGCCCTAGAAGCCTTCCAGTTCCCAAAAGTGTATTAAGTATATTAATGCAAAGGCTGCCCTCAGGGAGCCCCAACAATAATTGGGTAAACCCTCTGGAAGGATGGTGATAGAGCAGTTAATTCTGCTGAGTTCTTACACCAGGAAATTTGGGATGGGGTGGGGGGAACAGGTTTGACCTGGGCTTTCCAGGGCTTGCCAAGGTGAAGGGGTCAGCAAGGGGACAGACAGCGAAATAATAGTTCAGGTTTGGAAAAGGCGTCAGGCCCTTAATTCCAGAGTCAAGAGTTTCTTTTAAAAAAGCAGTCCAAGCGATGTTTACTGAGGGGCTAGGTGTCAGGCACCATGGTATGTTTTTTGGTTTCTGTGTGGCGCCCTAGGCAGAGCTTAGCAAGGTGTACAGTCTGCTTAGCGAGTTACAGGCCCTCAGGAAATGTCTGTGCCCAGCTTTGGTGGGGGAAAGATGACCCAGAGCAAGCCACAGTGGCCCCCCTTGATCTAGAGCATCCATTGGGGTTAGCGGGGTTCAGATCAGAGACTGGGGACCTCTTCCTGGACCACATACCTGACTTCCTATACTCATGGTGAAACCGGAGGCCAGTGAGTCCGGGGCTCGTGCTGCCTGGTCTGCTCAGCCAATAGATCCACACAGGAGTTGGGTCATAGAATAAGCATTTATTATCAAAGCACCGGTGGTCTGAGAGGGCAGCAGGTTAACACCTCCAAAAAGTGCCTTCACAGTCTCAGACCGGCTTGGAGTTTTTAAGGGAAAATCTGGGCATTCCTCCAGAGGCTACGTGAGGGTTCCTGGGGTCTGCATGGAGCCTCGCCTCCGGCTACGTGATTCTGTGGTGGAGTCAGCAACCCAGGAACAATGATAGAGTTAGCCTGGTAGACCATTGAGATTGTGATCAATAAGCCTAAGGTAGTAATCATAAGTTTCAGGGTAGTTTTCTAAAACAGGGGACATTCCGAATTTAAGCCACAAGGGGATGAGCTATTGTTAAGCTGTAGGTAGGTCAAGGAAAGGTGAGGCTGGGGACAAGGAGAGGCCTCTACTAATGGGGGTGCCAGCCCAGCTCTGCTTCCCTGGGACTTCTGGTCCCAGAAGTGATTGTGTTGCCGCATTTATGTTCCTGAATTCTTAAATATTGCAGAGGATGTGATCCAGGATAAGTAAGACAAGCTGGATATTTGAATCTAATCGGGCTCCGTGTTTTAAACATCTCATGTTCTCTTGGGTTTTCGTTTATATCCCAACTCTGAAATTAATTGGCTTAACACATAATTTGTTAAGCATGAATTGGTCAGTGAAGTGAAGAAGTGATTTTAAAGAGTGCTTTTCATAAGAGGTTTAACCACATTACTGCAAGGAAAACATGCTAACTTATGTATTTCAGCATTGCACGGTGATATTGAGGGAGTTGATTTAGTAATGGGCTGAGAAATCCCTTGTAGTACCCAGTCTTTGCAGTTAAAGCCTTGTCCTCGCTCCCTTGTCCATCTTCCAATGGCCAACTGTCTTGATAAGATGAGATACAGAAGTTTTCACATCTGCACTAATTCTGAGGCTCAGCATGAAGTCACCAATGCAGGGAGCTTGGCTTGGGTTTATAGTTTGCATTTTTCATAAGATGTGCTCACAGAAAACTTAGGGGAAAAAATTGGAGGTTTAGTGTTTTAGAATACAACAGCACATCTTGACTGGAGTCAACCTTTTGGTTCCAGCCGCCTTTTAACATCTCACAGCTTGAGATGCTTGTTGGTTGTGGTCCTGTGGCTTTGAAACCCCCCACCTGCGCGCATGCAGTTCCTGTTACTTCCTGTTCTTTCACCCCCACCTTCTGCCATGCTTGTTTGGGGAGGGGGCCATGTCTGGAATGGGCTAGCTGCTCTGAGACCCCTGCTATTGTGATCGAAACTGCATACAAGACAGACATTCTTGGGAGTGGCCAAACATTATCTAGAGAATTCCAACCACTCAGGTGAAGAGAAAGTCACTCACCTGGAGCATTTAGAGAACTCCAAACATCTGAAGTGGGAGCAGACACAGCTTTTTCAGATACAGCTAAGAGCTCAAAGTGAATTCCTCGATTCAATGAGCTGTGGCTCATCTTGTGTCTTGGGAAAGCAAAAAAGATGCCAGGATTTGCTTCTTTACAGTGGACTTTGCTGCTGGACAAGCCAGAGCTTAGATCTCAACTCTGTCACTTCCACTTGGGTTCTTGAGTAGATTACTTAAACTCGGAGAGTATATTTTGCAATGTCTTCATCTGCAAAATAGAGATTAAACTCTCCTCCAAGGTGTTGCTGTGTGGATTTATTGAGATAATGTATGGGAAGGGCATAGTGAAATGCCTACACATGGTAATGTTCAATTAATAATTGTGAACAATGTCATCCATGCCAATTCTATTTCCTGTGAAGAAAATTGGTACATGGCTGAGGAGTTCTAGGATCCATTTAGACAATGTGGTAAAGTAGACGAAGAATCTTGGAGTTAATCTTTCTTGTTTGATAAGCCTCTAGTCTAGATTGTTTCAGCTTCTACTTCTGTATCTACAAGAGGCAAGATGGTGGTTAAAGACCCTGGGACAGGCGGCCTCTGCTCACCCCCAGTTTTACCACTTACTGCTGAATGCCTTGAGGCAAGTCACTAAAAACTGTGAATCTCAGTTTCCTGAGCTGTATGATTAAGAGCACTGGCTTCAAAGGTTGATTATGAGAAATAAATGTGATTGTGTATTAAAATCATTTCGTTCAATGCCTGGCATATCATAAATGCTCACTATAAGGTTATGGTCACCTAATTATTGACTCCAGACAACACCTTCAAGGTCTTGGGGCCCCTGTGTCCCTTCTCCAGTTTGACATGGTTGCATATTCATTGCCAACTCCAGGACTTTGCAGCTTCAGCCTTTGCAAACTGGCTTCTGTGGACCACAATATCCATGCCTGCCGCCATTGCAGCCTGAGCAGTGGCATTTCTTGACTCTTCCTGTTTTGTCCACAAGTTTTAAAAATCACAAATACTGTGGGACCACCCACCTCTGACAAGACTTGAAAGAGCCTGTTAATTGGCATGCTGCCAGAGGAGAAAACAAGAGCCACCTGCCTTGTGTGGGGGTCTACCATCTCCCAGTCATCAGGTCAGTTGCTTTCACATGTGCTATCTCTTAGGTAATCTTCCTAACAGCCTTCGAAGGCAGGTGTGTTTCCTATTGCTGCTATAGCACATTGCCACAAACTTAGTGGCTTACAACAATAGAAATTGTTTTATATATATATATTTTATATATATTTTCTATATAATATTTTCTATATAATATCTGGCACAGTTGAGGCCAGAGGTCTGAAATTAGGGATGGCAGGGTCGGTTCCTCCTGGAGGCTCTCAGGGAGAATCTGTTTCATGCCTCTCTCCTAGCTTCTGGTGGCTGCCAACAATCCTTGGCGCTCCTTGACTTGTGGATGAATCACTCCAATTTCTGTCAGTGTCTTCACCTGGAGTGGTCCTCGGTGTCTATCTCTGTGTGTCCTTTCATCTTATAGGGACACCCATCGTTGCATTTAGGCCCACCTTAATCCCGTATGACCTCATCTTAACTAATTGCATTTGCAAAGACCCTATTTCCAAATAAGGTCACATACTGAGGTTCCAAGTAGGCATGAATTTTGGAGGGGACACTGTTCCACCTCCAACAGGAATTACACACATTTAACAGATGAGGAACCCTGAGTTTGAGAGGAGAACATCTCTTGCACAAGCATTACACAGTCAGTTTGTGACACCGGTGGATTCCAACCCTGACCTTTTCTCCAGATTCATGTTCCTCCCACTGGATCACCTTAGCACACACAAATAAATGGAGAATAACACAAGGGCCTTAAAACCACAGCAGCAAAATGCTTAGCAGCAGTCGGCCACTAGATCAAAGGGGGCCTCTGGAGGGTAAACAGGATGAAGCCGAGGCTGTGCAAGCAAATGGCAACCTCTTCCGTGTTACTGGTCCTCAGGCTTGATCCTGTTTTCATAATCAGTGTATGGCTCCCAACCATAGTGCTCTGCTCCTAGCATTGCACAGTCGGGCATAGAGATTACTCATAAATGAGACAGGCAGCAGTGGTCGGGTTCTGTTGGCTTGAAGCAAAGGGAACCGAGCACATTTCTTTGCATGAAGCCAAGTACCCTCCCATGACTCCCCCTGCACCCCATCTTACTGCTGGCTTATGCTTATCATGCATCCCCTTAGAGGATGGAGAAATTCCATGTTTTCCTTCTCCTGCAGAGGTTCCTTCCTGGAATTCAGAACCACAAAAGCAGTAGACGGAAGCAGGTGACCAGCCCTCAACTGCCCCCAGAGCTGGTCTGCCCAAACTTTTCTCCGATATGGTCCAGCAGAGCAGGCCCAGGACAGAACTGGGAGAGACCAGAGCAGTGGGCAAGAGAGGGGTGATTCCATGTGCTCCCCTGGTTCTGGCTAATGCACAGTTGTGGAGCAGAACCAGAGTCAGGTCCTCAGGGTCAAGGGCAAGTTTCTCTTAGTTGAAACCACAACGTACCTCTGAAAGCAGGCTCAAAATCCCATGTCAACAGTGGCATCAGTTTGGTACATGAGATGGGAGTCAGAAAATCTGGGTGGGCCTGGCTTGAGCCTTCACTGCCCCTTGGCTGCCCTCCATACCCTGCTGTTCACCGGGCGGTGCCTCCAGCACATGTTCTGATCCAAAATTGCCACTTAGTCCTGGCAGAGCAGGACTCTCAGATTGACCATCTGGACTTTCCTGGACTTTTTTTCTGCCAGAGCATGTCAGAGTTTTGTCTGCTGCACAGTCTGGCTTCACATATCTTTGTGCTTTTGAAGAAACTTAAGAGAAGGCCATTCATGGGTTTCCAGAGTGAGTGGCAGTTCATGGTGACACTAGTACCCATGACGATGAGACCTGTCCTGTGGATGGCCATCTAAACCTTCTAGAGCCTTCCAGCAGTTCCTTTGCGATCCATCAGTAGCTGATTCAATAGGATCAAATCTTTTTCCTGTTGGTAAGTGGTAGGTCCTTTGGTTGAGTTTTCTTAGTGCTCATCAGGTATTTCATTTCAAAAGCACCTCTAGATTGTTGGGCTTTTCTTTCTTCCCCAGAATTGTGACCACTGTCTTGGGGATATGAAGGCTTGCCGTTTAACACCTCCTGACTTTAAACAAGGAAGAGCTTGCTGAGTGAATCTATAAGGGGTCTCAGCTCTGTGCTAAGTCCTCTCACTGACCTCAGCAACTCAGGCCCAACCCAAGGGCTGGGAACAGGGTGACAGAAGGGATGGATCCCAAGGCAGAATTGGCATTAGGGTTGGGATCACCTCAGTGAAGAGTTATTGTCCATCCCCCAACCCTCCCCCCAGCATTTGCTTTAAACGTTAGTAAAAGACATGGTGGCTTTGCTTACAGAAGACCAGTTTAGCAAACCAAAAATATTATTTTTAAAAGTTTACTCAAAGCTTTAAAATACTCCAATTTACTGAGTCCCTATTTGTGTGTGTGTGTGTGTGTGTGTGTGTGTGTGTGTGTGTGTCTGTCTGTCTGTCTGTCTATATGATAGGTGCACAGGAAGGTAATGAGATTAACCCATCTGCACATATAAGTTGAATGGAGCAAAAAATGACTATTTAGCATTATAAAGTCAGCCTCCCTTTTTTTTCTCTACTCGACAGATCAGACCTTGATTAACTTTTCAATGGGGTTTTCCTATGACATAGTGTATGAAATTCTATGACATTTGACTCCCAAAGAGGAATTTCATTACTCCCAGAGTGTTTCACAACTTTTCGGGAATAGACAGCTCCCCGAAGGAAAATATCTATATATAGCAGCAAGTCAGTTACATATCTTTGAAACAGGAAGATTATATTATCATCCAATTGAGAGTGAAAGCCGGCTCCTAGAAGTATGATATATGACAAGAAAGCACAACTTCCTCCAGAGAAGGCCACGTTGTGATATCCGTTTGTTTATCATAGCTGAGTAAAGGCCTCACGACTCATTATGTCGATAGAAAACGGAGATTGTGGCATTGCAATACTTAACAAGTAGACAAGCTTTGGTCTTTTAAAAATCTATGTATATTTAAAGCTCAACTTTGTAACTTATTTATTTATGCATGATTACTTTCAAGTATTGCCTTTCTAATTACAAAAGCTATACATGCTCAGTAATGCAAACCTTTGTAATATAAAACTTATAGGCTTCACTTCAGCTTTTCATCCTCCCTTCAACGTTGAGTTTCCTCCATTCTCCGGCGGTTAACCACCGGTTAACCACAGTTAATATGTGGATGTGATTCTTCCCAATAATATGTATACAAATGATGCCCTCGGCTTTGAGACAGAGATTCAGTCTCCTCCAGGTGTCTATTCTCCTATCATATTTCCTTTTACTTCTTGCCCATCTATCTGCCTTACTATTTATATTTTTACGTACCTCTTTCTTCATGAGTTAATATTCACATGGTTGAAAATTCAAAAGGTGTAGAAAAGGACACAGTGAAAAGAAGTCTACCACCTCTGATGTCTATCCCCCACCCCCTGCCCCATTTCAGAGAAAACCATTGCTATCTGTTTCTCATTTATACTTTCAGGATATATATATATATTGGGTTGTTGGAAAAGTCATGATGCATTTTTGCAGCGAAAAACATAGAAAAAAATACGTCATGACTTTTCTGACAACCCAATATATATAGATTCACTTTTTTTAACAACAAAAGTAGCATAGTATATATACTATATACCATGTATATAAGTGACCACTTGTCACTTAACAGTAGATCTTTGAGACTGTTCTGTATAAATTCTCACAGAGCTGGGAGCCGCACTGTTCTCTTAAAGGTTGCATAATATTCCATGTTATGATAGTCCCGTCCCTTCTTAGGTTATTTGTAGCCTTTTATTACTGCAAGCGATATGGCATTGGAGATTCTTGGATATAGGTCACTGTATACATGTGCCACTATATCTGAGTATAAATTCTTGAAGGTAGAATTACTGGGTCAAAGATGCTGTATATTTTAAAGCTGGATACTTATACCGTGCAATTTCATGGAGTTGGATACAGGTACCTGTTTCCTCCCATACTGATAGCTAATTTTATTGGTGGAAAACTTATAATTTAATTTTGCCTTTCTTTTATATGAATGGGATTGGGAATCTTTTTGTATGTCTGAGAATAATTTATATGTGTTTTTGTGTCAACTCTCTGTCCCTGATGGCAATGCATTTTTTCTAAAGCTTTGCTCTCCATGATGCACCACGATGGCACCGATATTCCTGCAAAAGATAATACGAGTGTAGTATCTGAGGAAGCGAGCAGAGGGACCTTTTGAGTCTAAGATCATTGGCAGACTCACAACAGACTCAAGGCAGAAGTGGGGTACATGTGGGGCACTGCATCAGGCTTTCAGCCCCTTTCTCTTACAAGATCACCACTGGCTTCATCAGGGTCTGGAATAAACATACCATATATTAGGGTTCCAGATTCCCCTCCCTCCCAAAGCCTGCTTTATGAGCAGTATTGGAGACAAGGGGTGCGCAGGGAGATGGCAGGGTACAGTGGGAAGGGTAGGAAGTTGGTGAACTATTTCTGTTTCTGTAGCATGATGTTTCTTAATGGGAATAAATGAGACCATGGCACAGACACAGCTGGGTGGTCCATACATCTGTGTATGTTCCTCCTAACTCCCTGCTTGGTGGCTGTCAGGGGTCCTGGACTCTCGAACACCAGGGAGTTGCTGTGAGTCTCGCTGTCCTAAAAGCCACTGCTGGGTTCCTTTCTCATCGGTCTTCCCTCAGTAAATTAGGGCTGGGTATTTGTCTTAGGTCCCCACACTTTTACCCCATTAGGGATTCCTTTGAGTAAACAAGCTCCTATTTTAAATTGTAAATATTCCCATGAAATTCACATCTAAGCGCAAATTGCTTTAAAGACCTGGCTCCATGCTGAGAAGTGGAGTCTTGGAGATGGGACAGGAGGAGGGACCTAACTGAAAGGTGATCTGGAGAAGAGCAAGCTGGGGAGGGAGGGAGGGGGTGGTGGCGCGGGGAAGCCATGGCGCTGGCCATTTAGCAAGGGTGCCTTGGATTGGGCCTCGGAGCAGTTTGAAAAGCCACAAAACTCCAGCTCCCCTGTGCCCTAGAAAGCGTGCAGAGGCGCCTTCCCAGTGCCTCCCCCACTTCTCCACTTGACAATTCCAGGCAGCAGGCTCGGTCTCACCATTTTTGAAGCCTCTGCAGGTTGCCTGTTGCCACCTTAGTCCCTGCTGATCTCAACAGTTCCATTTTGGAACATTCTGTCACACAAAGGCACAAAAATGGTTACATTTATTTAACCGAATAAACTCCTTCAAAAGATAACGCTCAAAAGAGATAACGTTCTGACAAGGGGAATGTCTACGACAGAGCCGCGTTCCTTCCCGGAGCCCTTGAAATCTCTCTCTTGGCAAAACTACCAAGCGCGGTGTCAAAGGCTGCGGCTGCCCCCATTTCCTGGCTCGCTTTCTCTCAGCTCTGCCCTCGTCGTCACCAGACTCAGCACCACCCAGTGTTTCTCCTTTGCGTGAGGTTCATGCCAACATCACAGAATTACAGATTAGGAGCAGAAAGGAAGTGAATCCAGGGAGGTTCACCGAGTGTGCTTCTCTTCATTTTGCAGACCAGGAAACTGACACCTAGAAGAGAAACATGGTTTTCCCAAAGTCCCATAGCAGCAGGCACGGCACATGGTTTCAAAGACAGTCTGCTGCTGCCTTGCATTTGCTTTTTACTTTTTCCCTTTGGATTCTTTGGGTTAGCACGGCACACTTCTTGGATCTGCTCCCTCCTGAACTGCCTGCCCAGCGTGGCTCCCAGGGGCAGGGCCCTGCCCTGTGGGTGGGATTCATGGATTCCAGCCAGAGCTCTATTCCTGACCCTGGGGAGGGCCTGGACCCATAGGCTGGGGCCCGCCCCTCTGTGGAATGGGTGAGAACCCCCACTTTGCTGCTGGTGGGAGGAGTAAATAGGGGAGGTATGTAAGGGTGTGTAACACCGACCTGACACCCAGTGGGTGTGCAGTAGATATTTGCTTGAGTGATGGTTGCAAAAAAGCGCTGATGGCCTCCGGACCCCAGCTACTGGGCCTCACAAATTGCACGTTGCTTCCCAGTCCACCAGGACCATGTTTCAAAACGGCTTCATGTCCCCCAATGCAAGGCAACCTCAGAGACTAAACAGAAGATCAGGTTACAGCACTGGGAGAATTAAACTGGCCTGGCAATTTATTTTCATTAACTCAGAAAAATCAACCCAAGCTCAGTCTGGGACGAGACAAAAGCGAAGTGAAAGGAGGAACAGCAGCAAGGTGTGTGCTGCTGGAATCCACTGCTCATTCCTGCCCGAGAGCCCACGGCCGTGAACAGTGGGGCAGCTTGATTTATGCTTTGCAGCCTAAGTCCACCTGACAGGTTTGATGTCTACCTCTGCCTCTGAGTATGAGCCACTTTTCTGGAGTACCTCCCTGTGACTTTGCCAGAGTGTTTTTCTAAACTCCACTCTATTTTTGCAGCCGGAGGGCGGTATTTCCCTAGGTGTGTAAGTGTGTATACTTATGTGTTTCTGTGTGTGTTTTTTGTATGCGTGCGTGCACGAATATGTGTGCGTAAATGTGCTTATGTGTGCATTTGTGTATGTGTGCGAGTGGGTCTTACTTTGCTACAAGTCCTGCCATGACAAAGTACCACACATTGAGTGGCTTAAACCACAGAAATGTGTTGTCTCACAGTTTGGAGACTAGAAATGCCAAAACCAGGCGTCAGCAGAGCTGGTTCCTTCTGAGGGTTGTAGGGAAGGACCTCCCTTCTCCTTGGCCTGTAAATGGCTGTCTTCTCTCTGTCTCTTCACATTGTCTTCCTTCTAGGTGGGCCTCTGTCTAAATCTCCTCTTTTTATGAGGACACTAGTCATGTTGGATTAAGGCCAAACCCCAGTGACCACTAATTTGATTGCTTGAGACTCGATCTCCCAATAAAGGCACAATTTTGAGGTACTGTGTGTTAGGACTTAAACATGAAGTTGGGGTGGGGGGGAAGGGGAGATACAGTTCAACCCATAACATGTGCATGTCTGTGTGTGTGTGTACGTGTGTGTGTGTGTAGTGGACCACAGCATCTGAGACCCCAGTCAGAAGCATGCCTCGTTCTTAGATAAGCGTACTTGCAGTTACACACCGTTTTCTCTCGTGAACAGGGCAGGTTTGAAACAGTGTTTTAGAAACCTTTCCCGAGTGTGGAGGGTAGATGTGATTGTGTCGTGGGTCCCAGCTACCACTCTTGCCTCTTGCTTGGAGGCACCTCTTCGTGGAAGGCCCTACCCTGGGTGGTCATTCTTGAGCCAGAGCATTGCCACCCTAGGTGTGTGATTTTTTTTTCCCCCACCTCATTTTACTTTAGACTGTTAAGTAGCATCTTGAAATGCCTTTGGCTGTACAACAGAACATTCCAATTATTCCAAAGGGTACATAAATTCAGTTTCCATAGCACTCCCTGGTGACTTGGCATCACCAAGTCAGTCGTTGAGAAACTCCCGCGTATTTCTAAACACATTTCAGCATATTCCACATGTCGTTTAGGTGTTGTAAATAGTTGCAAAGAATAGCATACTTTTAGCTTCCTTTTCAGAAGAGCCTGCCTGGGTTCCATTTGCTCTGATTTCTCCTTCCCTGGATTCTGTTTTTGGGAGGGTCCCAGGTGGCCTGCATTCCTGGCCAACCTGCAGGCCACAGGGGAGCCCTGCCACCTGTTTTGGGGTGCTCGCCTGCTTCACTAAGACAGACTGCTCCCAAACTGTCCCCAAACAGCTGTCCTCACAGAACCTTACTTGGCCATTTGTCCTCTTCCTATGCACTTTACTGTACATCTGTTGTCTTTATCCTCTCCAAAATCTTACTGAAGAGAATGCGTTCTTCATGGCCCTGCATGGACCTAGAATTCTAACTGACTTTCTAGTCAGCCAGACCCTAAGTTAAGCCCCAAATCTTCTAGGTCAACCCAAAGTTGAGGACAAGGTGGCTGGAGTGTGTGGGGGCCGTGTTGGGAGCCAGTTGGAATTCCCAGGCAGGGGGACTTACATCAACCTTCCGTCCGCCTTAGTGTGTGGTGCCGGGGATCTGATTCTGTGGCGAAAGAGTGAGGGTTATATTTGTGACACTCATGTCTACCTGAGGCCAATGCGCATCTGTTTTCTGGTTGTCAGAAGACACTGGTTAGCTATGGGAAAGCGGGGCCACTCCCCCCAGACGTTCCTTGAAATTAGAGCACTCACCCTGACTCCAAATTCTTCTGTCCCACTTCAGCATGGGACATAATGTAACCGCTTAAAATATGTCTTACAAAGACTATTCAAGGACATGAAAAGTGAGATAATAAGAGGTAAAAAAAAGTTGGCAACAAAACTGCATGTACTGTCTGGTCTCAACTATTATTAAGTACATGTTTCTAAAAAGGAGACTACATGGAATGCAATAAAATATTAACTATTTTCCTCTGAGTGGAGGGAGGATGAATAACTTATTTTCCAAATTTTCTGCAGTGAGCATTTATGACTTCACAGATGGGATATCTCCGGGGTGCCAAAAAAATGTACACAAGTGGACACTTAGGTCAGCGTTGCTCAAGCAGTAGTTCGCCGTCATCAGAAGTGTCTGGACGCTGATTGTAACCACTTTGAGCACCTCTTGTAATTGCAGAAGTCAAACGCGACTTGTATTCATCTTTTGTTATCAGTATATATTATTACAATTTTAATACAGTTTTCCTTTCTTAAAATTTTTTTCTTGGCACCCTCTGATTTTTTTGGTACTTCTGATTACAGTGAACAACTGCTTGAGCAACCTTGACCAAAGTGTCTACTTGTGTGTATATACACACACACACACACACACACACACACACACACACACACACACACACACATATATATGTTTTTGGCACCCCTGGTATCATTTAACTGGATCTTTAGTAAAAGATGAAAGATTTATACTATCTGAAGAGAAAGCAGAGTATGATTAACTGGATCTTTAGGATCTTTCCCATTTGTTGCTACCTCAGCATCACCAGGATATGAATTCCCTGCTTACCCAAGGCCCATGCCTGACTTTCTAAGATGATAGCAGTAAGGGTTCATATCAGCAGCACCAAGCTCTTGCCTTCCCCACTCCGCCAGGGGAGCAGACTAGAGCTGCCTCTGGCTGGACTGCCCCTGCCCTCCAGGCTCTGGCCAAGCAGGGAGGGGCCAGGCCTCTTGGAAGGGGGTTAAAGTCCTTCTTTGTGTGAATGGCCTTTTAGGGAGCAGAGGGAGGGCCAGCTCTGACATCACCGTCTTCAGTCCGGAGGCTGGGAAGGAATTTGTCCAGCTTGAGCCACTGCACAGGAATCTGTCTGGAAACAAGGCAGTTCTGACTGGGGACGTTTGAGGTACACACTCTGGGAAGGGTAAGCCAAGTCTGCTGACCTATCTTACTGTCCTTTTCTTTCTAATCTGGAAGGAGAGGGTTCCTTTTTGATGCCAGAGTCTTTGTGGAATTGGAACTAGAGAAAGAGTGGGCCGCCGAGTTCTGACTGGTCACTTGCTTGTCATTTTGCAAATCCTGTGAAATTCCCAGCTTTCATGCTAAAGGGCAAAGGGGCCAGTGTACTACACAGGCAGTGCATGCAAAGACACACCAGTCATCTGCGGCAGATAATGCTTTGAAGATGGTGCGTGAGTGTGTCCGTGAAAGAGAGAGTGTGTATGTGTATGTCCTTTTCCAGAATGGAACCTAGTGACCCAGCAATTCTGGTAGCTGGTTTTCTACTTATCGCCTTGTACTGATTTAGTTTACAGCTAGCCTTCTGTTTCCATGCTGTGGAACTCGCCACATTCATGGAGTGACTTAGGGCTTTTTAGGGATTGTGTGTGCCTATGCCATGGAGGACCCAGGGGGACAGAGGGACAGAGGGAGAACCTCATCAGCTCTGTTCGAATGTACATCTGTGGACAAAGAGTTAACCTCAAAAGCATCTGGCACCGCTTTCTTCTTTCTCCTGGCTCTCTGCCTCAACATAGTGGATTTTTGATGGGTCCAGTTTTTGGTTTTGTTCTGTTTTTTTCTCCCCCAGCTTTTGCTTTCTTCCATTCCTGGTTGGCCAGGCATGAACCCAAGATCCTGAACTATTTTAAAACCAAGAAGAACACGGCGAGGTTATAAAGAACAGAAGCTAGGCTTGCTTGTTTTCAGCAGCATCAGTTACCCTAAACATTTCAGGCTGCTGGAGCCCGAGTCCCCTCTGCGGCCTTGATGTCGGTTTATTCTGGATAATGTAAAATAGTCTCCCAGTGAAAAGGGCCTTGGGTGAGAAGAGCATCTGAGGACTCCTTGGTAGAGCACGAAGTGTATCGATCGCATTAAGAAGCAAAACTGGACTTTTCTTGGAGCTGCAATGAAGCCTCTCTCCTCTTGCAGGGGAAACTTGGAAACACCCCAGCAGCTCTCTGCCCCTCTTGCAGGGAGTCACTGAAGGAAACACGCCTTTCACCAGTGGCTGCAGGAAAGGCAACACAGCTTCCTTCCTTTCCTGCCCTCCCCACCTCTCCCCCCCCCCATCACACACTCCATCCTCAGTTTCTTGACAGAAAGCCCAAGCTGTAAATGTGTTAATCAAACACCACCGTAACCTTTTCCAGATGTGCAGCCTGACATTTGAGCTGGTGACTTTTTAGCAGGGTTAAGGGGATGCTATTAATAAGGCAGGCTTGTGGTGCTGGGGAGACTCTATGACGGTACAAACGGACCGTTTTCCTTCCCCTGGAGCGTGAGCCAAGACATAGGCGAGCCTTGTTTTCGATGAAAAGGGTTTCCAAAAGTGTTTGTATCATGCCTTCAAGCCTGTACCTGGGGCATAAACCCGAGAATAGCAGGGTGGTGACTGCTGTGTTGACCAATACCATGGAAGCCCTGGGAAAGAAACGCTGGGCCTGTAGGAACAAGAACCTCTTTTTAGAACTGCCCTAGTCACACTTAGCTGTAATGGCTTCATGGCAGGAGGTCGACGGGAAGGAAACCAAGAGGCTTTGTCAGTGCTAGTGCCCTGAAGCGGGGGAGTCACAGTGTTAACCCGAGCCTGCCTGGTCGAAATTTAGCTTGCAACTACCCAGCAGTGCTTGGGGTCCTAAGTCTGCCTTCTAGTAGCCAGGGGTTCTCTGTCCTCCTCGGAGAGTGACTAGGCTCCTGGGTTCCCACGATCAACACAGGCCTTGGTCCTACAGGCCGGAAGAAGCTCTGCTGGGGGTGGAAAAGGAAAGCCTGCCTTGGACTGGAATGTGGCCCAGGTTATCACCTCTCTCCTCCACTTCCTGGCCCAGAGGCCTGAAGCCAAACCAAGGAAGCAAGCCCTTCTCAGACGTTCCCGCTCTCTCTGTCTTTACAGGGGCAGTGGAAGGGGCCCACTCCGAATCCCAGCGCCTTCTCCAGCCTGTCCCCAGCCTGCCATCTTCAGCCGGGATGGGGGGCACAGGAGCTGCAGGCCAGCTGCTGAGGAGCAGGGGGGGGGGTGCTCCCAGCCTCCTTCGTAAACCCTTTTCAGCCTGCACAATTCGCACCATTGAACAGGACCGGAATTTTCTTTTTCTGTTCCTGTTACAGTACTTCCTCTGCCTTGTGCTGTTGGCTCCTTTTGTGTGAATTGGTCCTCTCCCTCCAAAGCTGTAAGCTCCTTGCTGCAGAGAGGGGACCATCTCAGAGCCCTGGGGCCTCCCATGGCTCCAGGCACAGGGCTTGTCACTCTGTAGGTTCTCAGGGTGTCCTTATCCTTGCAGGAATGCACTTTGAGCTCTTCAGGCTCTGTGTTCCCCACCACTTTCCTAAGGTTCCCTTGGTTTGGGGAGCCTGTCTTCCCCAGACCTCCTGTCTTTGTAGTGGTACCCTGGTTCCCCCAAGCCTGATGGACATCAGCAGACCAAAGTCGCAGGTGTCTGAGCATCATCTATCAGATTCTAGGTTATACTCCCTCCTTCCATTGCCTTCATGACAGAAAGTTCAGAGTCCTGTAAGAACCATCCTACAGCCAGCCACGCATGGTTCCTGGAGCCCGTTCTTTGCTGGGACAGCAACTGTGCTCTGTGTACTAAAAATGCAACTTAAGAAAGAGAGTGGGAGGGTAAGAAGGGAAAATAAAGACGCTATCTGGTTTCACAGCTATGAGGAAGTTTTATATCATCGTCATGCTCCTATTCCTGGGCCAAAAGTGATTTTGTGTTTTTTGGTGAACTTAAAAATAACTGGATTAAAGGATCAGGTCACCTATTACCTGGGGAACAGGGTTTCTAATTTAAATAGTGTGGCTTTAGGAGCAAGTAATCTGGGCTATTCAGAGCATGGAAACCTTGTTGTGCAGCAAGAGCCTGGTGTTTGAGTAATTTGGGTCACAGTGCAATTAGGCTGTGAGCCTAGAAGTTCAAAGTTGGTAACAGACATTGTCAAGAGATAACAGCCTGAGTGTGGTGGGCAACTGTGGAAGCTGCGAACACAGCGGGCATGAGGAGAAGCTTTAGCTCCTGGCTTGTCCTTGTAGTGAAGGATACCTTTCTGGTGTCCCCCTGGGCCCAGCCAGATCTGCTAAGGAAAATGCATTCTTCTTTCTGTTCAGGATATACCCAGCTGCAGGCCCTGGTACCCTGGGAAGAAAGGGCACACCACTGCCCATCGCCCCAGCTGGGCAGGAATCAGGGCCCTGGTATATTTTCTGTGCATATTAAACAGGCTTCTAGGATCTCACCTGGGCTTTGCACTCTGTGGTGCTGAGGAGTCACAGCCCTTTTCCACGGTGTCCACTGCAATGACTGGGAAGTGGGATTTTAATATTTTGCCTCTGGGATGTCATCAGAGGAAGGAGAGTGCCCGCCTCAGAGGCCAGTCCACAGGGTCAAGTGCCCAGACCTAGCAGGGAGTCACCATTTCTAGCTGGAGGGTCCTAAATGTAGAGCAGAAGGTAGGAAGCTGACACTAAGTCTCCAGGGAGTCTGTCTCTGGCCCATTCTGAATAGAGAGAGGAAAGGGGTCATTGAGCTCTGAAGCCAAATCGTGAGTCTCTGTGACTCCTAGAGAGTCAAGGGCGCCAACTACCAGCCAGAAAGCCAAGTACACGCTGTTTAAATCCATCCCCCCTTCCTAAGATTCCCCTCGTAGTTTTGGAATCATTCTCACACTAAGAATACCTTTGGAAGTACTGGGATAGGAAAACTGGCCTTCAAATCCTGACTGTGAAAATTACTAGCCAGACAATCTTCAGAAAAGTCCTTCGAAGTCTCTAAACCTCATTCTTGTCGACATAAGAAACGTCCATACCTGTAGAGAATTTTTATAAGCATTTATTTGAGCCAAGCTGAAGACATATTCTGGGAGCAAGATTTCAAATGCTCCAGAGAAGAGCAGTTTTGCAGTTTCTTTTATGCATTTGAAATTAAGGAGAGAACTAAGAAAGATTGGAGAAAGCAAGGTGGGGACTAGATTACAGTATATTATAGTTACCAAGATTATGTGCTCTTGCAGACTTACCATCCCCTCAGAGGGTATTACTTCTGGTATTTCAAAAGTGTGTTAACCTAGATGCACAAGAAACAATGGGCAAGGCTGGCTTAAACTTTTCACTGAAGAAGTTATAGGTCTGGGGCATGACCACCGACCATGAGCTGCCCAGACATGGGCACCTATGTGGTAAATTAACCCATACCATTTTGTGTTGCGTAAGTATTCAACACTTTTTTGTAAATAATGGCCGCTTTAGACAACACCTGGTCACCAGGTTAATAATAAAAGCAGGTCTTGGATCAAATTCTCGTGCTCATGCAGACATTTAAGAAACAGACATTTCCAAAAATGGGTATAAACCCATTGCCTGTGACCTCAAAGAAGCCTCAGCTCTCGAAGATTCTGAATGCTCCAACCCCACCTTGCGTGAAGACAGATGTGGCAATTTTAGAAAGGCCAGATTCTGTTACCACGTAGCATGTGGTAAACAACCAACGTCTCCTGAACCAAAGGCTGGGCGCAGGGCTGTTTAGTTCTCAGACTTCAGGCAATACCCATAAAGGTGTTGTACTCTATACACTCTATACCCTGCTCAAGAAAGGGTGGTGAACTTCTCTAATGCACACATTTGAACACTACCAATGTTACCGATTTCTTAACATTTCATTATGCTAATGGACAATTTCACTGATGAAAACCCATTTCTCACCTTAATGATGCCAATCGGCAACGCCTCGGGCTCTTGGAAGTTACTGAGAGCTTAACTACTGGAGGGAGGAAGCCAGCCGCCTACAGAGGGGGAGTGGGTGGGATCTCTGACTAGATCCTGGTTGAGCATTCTTGGAGCCTATATTCCCATTGAGGATGGCTCTCTGCCCCTGGAATGTAATTTAAACTAATTTCAGACACACACAGCTGTATTATTACATTGTCTCTGCCCAAGGATTTTAAAGTAAATGGTAGACATCCTGACCAGCTGTCAGCTATTGTGGGACGCCAGTAGGCTGGCAGGTATCCTGTGTCGTGCTGCTAGGGCTCCACCTGGAGAGTGAGCAAGGGCAATGCAAAGATTTCCCACGGGCCTGTTGACACCCTAGTTTTTCTCTGACCTTTGAAAGTCCAGTTTGATGGTTCTTTCATATCTTCTGTTTTTTGCATTGGGGCATAGTTTATTTCAGCAAAGCCTTTGCAGTCCACTTATTGAATATGTATTTTATCTGAATCTGGAAACAGATTCTTGTTATCTGACTACATGGAGAAAATTCTGGTTTTCTCATCTTCAAAGGGAGCAATCAGCATTCGTTAGTTTAATTTAAAGAAGACCTCATTTAATGATGTCAAGTCCAGATGCCCTCCAGATTCAGACTGGGATTTCCAGCCCATTTCCATTTACCCGGTGTAGTTGCTGGTGGCTTTGATCAGGTCAGGCTATCTTGTGTGAAGGTAAATTCTTCCTGCTGAGACTAGAACTCAGGAATTGGCTCTTTTGTTAAAATTGTTCCCTAACCTTACAAAAGCTCAGGACCTCTGATGCGTGACTGTGGATCAGTAATGCAGAGTTGTTTATCTCTTACTAATACCCTAATCGGGGTTTAGAGCTATGGCTGCCTAAAGTAGATGGAATTGTCAGGAAGAATTTTCTGAATTTATGGAAAGAACACAACAGGAGCCCCGTGTGACTAACAGAAAGGAAAGCCTCCTGTTTACACTCTCTAGTGTCTAAGTATTTTTCCAAGTGTTGTTCGTTTTTTTTTAATGTGTTGGAAAAGAACCGTCTCATATTGCACTGGGACCACAAGCTTTGGCTTTTAACCACTAATGAGCATTTTAAAAATCTTAGTTTGACACATCACAGAAGACATAACTAATAGACTCATGGTTTCTGACTGAAAGCTAAAGGTAGTTTTCTTGACACTGCAAAAATATTCTGTCGGATGCTATTATCAGACTTCAACTTTTGAATTGGAACAGTTTTTGCTAGTTCAGAAAGTGTGCCTTGGAAAGAACTGGTATAATTTGTAAGTTTAAAAAAAAAACAACCACAAAAAACTTGCAGGGCATATCGTCAACCACTGAACTGTGAAGCATCCAGGACAAAGAGGCGTGCTGATGTGAGGAGCCAGAAAGTGTTCTTGGGAAGTGCTGTGGAGGGAGACTCAGTCACCCTTATCTACAGGAGATAAACAGAGGCAAGCTGTTTACTTCGCCTCACCAGACTAAGTAAACTGCAAAATAGACCTGTGGCTTCCTAAGAAGTGTGGGAAATTCAGTTTTTGTTAAGAAAAAGGTGTTGTCTCCCGGAGCTCATTGTTTCTGCTGGTTTCATTATGGCCCTACAGAACAAGTCTCCTGCGTGCTTAATGACTGGATTAATGACGAAACGAACGATAGAATTAATTATTTGCCTTTTAGCTTCCTTTAATGTTACATTACCCATCTTTCCTTTCATGTTTATTCTAGTGTTTTGTGTTTCTGTAGAACAGTGATTTTTAGCCATGTTTAAGTCCCAGCAGCTTCCTACTATTTTCCTACTGTTTTTCTTCCAAAAGGGATAGAAGGAAAGCTCGACTTTTTCCCATGAAGAATATTATTAATAAATCATTGACGAAATGAAGCCAGGGGTGGGATGGTCAAGGATAATCTGACTTTCCTTAGCAGTACCATGCATTTCTTTTTGTTGGTCTGTTTATTCCAGTAATAGCTTTCCATGGGGTGGGCTAATTTTGACCTAGTTTACTTGAAATTGAATGGCTGCCAGTATTTCAGGCATTCAAATTTTCTGTAATTCTCAATGATGTGGAAGTCACTAACAATTGCCTTACCAAAAGAAGTTTATTTTTTTATTTATTATTATTATTATTATTATTATTATTATTATTATTATTATTATTTTTTAGCTGAGCCATCCTGCCACCTGTTGGCAGCTCAGCAGCAGCTCAGCTCGGGCCGGGAATCAAACCGCCGTTGCTCAGAGCTCAGACTCTTGAGCGAGCTCTTAACCAACTGAGCCACTTGGCCGGCCCCCAAAAGAAGTTTAGTTGATGTTTTTAAAAGGACAGGAAAAACTCTTGGACATTCCTCTTTGGTTCATTATAAAGATAAAAGACCACTCGTTAATGATGGTGAAAAATAAAAGTAAAGATTTTAATGGTATTAAGTACCCAGCTTTGAGCTAGACTGGACAATCATCCAAGAACAGAAAGTATTAACAAAGAATGTATGCTTGTTATTGTTGCCTGTCACAAAAGAAGGAATATTTTGTATTACTTGATTGATTTTAAGTCTAAAGGGGAATGTGGAAAATGAGGAGTGAAGGAAACCCCCAGTTCGTGGATAACCTTCCAGTTCCTGGATAACCTTGAGGGCTTTTTCAACATTCTGACAGCAGTGCACAGCACATAGGGTAAATGCCCATGTTTTTGGAGGTCTTGTGAACAAATCCATAATTATCCGCATTCCTTGGAAGGATTTTCAAATTAATCCTTTGAGAATCATCATAAAGTGGTGTTTTAAATATTATATTCTAAGCCTTTAAAATTGTTTAAAGTTTAAATAAATGAAATCTATACCATATTGTCATTTTGTGTGGTCCTATGTCAATAATACCAGACACACTATAGACTTAAGATGGGGAAACAAAAACTGACCAACCCTTGAGAGGAACTCTTGAGAGGAACTCTAAGCTCATAATTCACTGCTGAATTATCTGAGACAAACTAGAGTCCTTTGGTATGAAAAAAAAAAAGTTATTCTAGAATTTGCAAATTAGTAATCTTACTCATGACACATACCAAAACTATATGGGGTTGATAAGTGATGAAAAAAATGATGCATTTAAAAGCATTAAGAAGATGTAGTTTTCTTATTTAACCACAAAATTGAAGCTATCAGATCTAAAGCATTTCAGGAACTGGAAGGGAGGTGCTGCCGGCCACTAGCTTTTCAAAGCAACACTCGCTCCTTAACTAAGGAGCATTGTTTTGATGTAGTTCCGGAGAACAGAACTGTACAGTCAGTGGCTTTGATTATGGTGTTTATAATGCACGAGCTCAGACAGCCACGGCAACGGGGCACTGTAGCCTTTAAGGAGTCTTTGAAGGAATCTACTGTATTCTAGTATTTTATTTTGGAAAATTTTTCCTCAAAGCGTCTTGTCTCCAGAATAATTGCATTACATTTGGCAGAGGGTCATATGTTTTCAAGAAGATCTGTTCATGCAAAAGGACCTTTTTTTTATATATAGTTGGGGACCTACAAATAGTCCTATTGCATTTCTGCAATAGTTTACTGTGAATATTTTGGAAGGCTCTGGTACAATTGCTTGTACCTCTTCTACTTTAGAAATATTTGAGTAATGTCTTCAGGTGACCTGTGTCTCAATGTACTTTTTTTTTTTTTTTTGAGCTGAGCCATCCTGCCACCTGTTGGCAGCTCAGCTCGGGCCGGGAATCGAACCACTGTTGCTCAGAGCTCAAACTCTTGAGCGAGCTCTTAACCAACTGAGCCACTTGGCCGGCCCTCAATGTACTTTTAAGTTAAGAAATGGGACTAGCATTGATTGAAAGTTTTCTGGACATGCAGTAAACAAAATGGAATCTGTAAAATGGAGTGGTGTTGGTACCAATTACCCAACAAAACGAGTACATGAAGGGTCATTAGACGGGAAATCACTTCAAAGGGACTTGTCATTATTGTTTCAATTTTCCTTCCAATTAGTTACCAGTTAATTTCTCAGTGTTCGCATTCATAGCAGGTGTGGTATCTAACCCTGACTTTTGTTTCTTCTTTCTTCCAGAAGCCTCCCCAGCTTTCCGAGGATGATATCCGGCTAAAAAACGAGAGAGACAATTGTAGTGCCAACCCCCTGGATCCTGCGATCAGCTCCCTTCCCCCAGATCACAAAAACATGGAAATTGAGGTCTCGGTTACAGAATGTAAAAGTGTTCCTGGAATCGCCTCTGCTCCACATTCCATGGACCACGCCTCCCCTTTCTATTCACCCCCCCACAACGGCCTCCTCGCTGACCACCATGAAACTCTGGATAATGACGTGGCCAGAGAGATCCGATATCTAGACGAGGTGCTGGAGGCCAATTGCTGTGATTCTGCTGTGGACGGAACTTACAACGGCACATCTTCCCCGGAGCCTGGAGCAGCCATCCTGGTGGGCAACCTAAGCCCACCTGCCCACACCACCGTCCAGCTGGAACCCACTGAGAGAGCAGCCGGCAGGCAGGTGCCTCCCCACATTGAGCTCACTAAAAGCAACTCTGACACCATGGCAGAGGGTGAAAGAGTGAACGGCCACTCCCCTGACCAGCCTAGAGACCTGCTGGGGGACAACCTGCAGGCACCCGTGAGCCCCAGTTCCTCCACCAGCTCATGGTGTTCCCGAGATGGGGAGTTCACACTCACCACACTAAAGAAGGAAGCCAAGTTTGAGCTGCGTGCCTTCCACGAGGACAAGAAGCCCTCCAAGCTCTTTGAGGATGACGCGAATGAGAGAGAACAATACTGTGTCCGGAAAGTGAGGCCTTCCGAAGAGATACTGGAGCTGGAAAAGGAGAGGAGGGAACTCATTCGGAGCCAGGCTATGAAAAAGAACCCTGGCATTGCGGCAAAATGGTGGAATCCTCCCCAGGAAAAAACCATCGAGGAGCAGCTGGATGAGGAACATCTGGAGTCACACAAAAAGTACAAGGAACGCAAGGAGAGACGGGCACAGCAGGAGCAGTTGCTGATGCAGCAGCAGCCCCCGCCCCAGCTCTGCACAGCCCCTGCCTCCTCGACTCGGGAACCTCCCAGCATGACCGAAAATGCAAAGGTGGACGTCGTCACAGACCAGATAGATTTCTCTGCTGCCCGCAAACAGTTCCAGCAGATGGAGAATTCCAGGCAAGCAGTGGCCAAGGGCCAAAGTACACCCAGGCTCTTCTCTATCAAGCCCTTCTATAGGCCCCTGGGTTCAATCAACTCAGACAAGCCACTGATCATCTCGAGACCAGCTTCCATCGGGGGTCCTCCGGAAGACAGTGGCGCACCAGCAGCCAAAGGGCAGAAAGCCCACTGCTCCCTGGAAAGCCAGTCTCCAGGAGGAGGCCAGGGCAGTGCGGCTCCTCAGGGGAAGGAAGGACCCTACAGCGAGCCCTCCAAACGCGGGCCCTTGTCCAAACTGTGGACAGAGGACGGAGAGTTTACGAGCGCGCGGGCCATCCTCACTGTGGTCAAGGATGACGACCCTGGGATTTTGGATCAGTTTTCCAAGTCAGTCAGTGTCTCCTTGACCCAAGAGGAGCTTGACTCTGGTTTGGATGAATTGTCAGTGAGGTCTCAGGATACCACTGTCCTGGAGACCCTGTCCAATGATTTTAGCATGGACAACATCAGTGACAGCGGGGCCTCCAATGAGACAACCAATGCTCTCCAGGAAAATTCACTGGCTGATTTTTCTCTGCCCCAGACTCCCCAAACTGACAACCCCTCAGAAGGCCGAGGAGAAGGGGTCTCCAAGTCATTTAGTGATCATGGTTTCTATTCCCCTTCGTCCACACTGGGAGACTCTCCGTCGGTGGATGATCACTTGGAATATCAGGCTGGCCTCCTGGTGCAGAATGCCATTCAACAAGCCATAGCCGAGCAAGTGGATAGAGCTGTGTCTGAAACCAACAAGCACGGACCAGAACAGCAGGGACCTAAAGCAACACCAGAGGAAGCTGGAACCGGGGCTCCCAGCTCAGAGAAGCCTCAGAGCATGTTTGAGCCACCTCAGGTGTCCTCTCCTGTTCATGAGAAAAGGGATGTATTACCAAAGATTCTGCCTGCTGAAGACAAGGCGCTCAGGGAACGGGGGCCCTCCCCGCCACTGGCAGCAGTGCAGCCCAGTGGCCCAATAAACATGGAGGAGACCAGACCGGAAGGGAGCTATTTTAGCAAGTACTCAGAGGCAGCTGAGCTGAGAAGCACCGCCTCACTCCTGGCCACTCAAGAATCTGATGTGATGGTTGGGCCCTTCAAGCTGAGGTCAAGAAAGCAGCGGACTTTGTCCATGATCGAAGAAGAGATCCGAGCAGCCCAGGAAAGGGAAGAGGAGCTGAAGAGGCAGAGACAAGTCTTGCAAAGTACCCAGAGTTCCAGGGCAAAGAAGGCCTCATCACTGCCCTCCCGAACATTATGCTACAAAACTGTTCCAGGTAAGTAAAGTGCCACAGACCAGAGACAGACGCTATCGGTTGATTTCAGCTTACAGGTTTCTATGTGGCGCCTCCTCTGTGTGTGGCTGGAATAAGTGTCCTGGGTGGGGGGGATATTGCATAGGATTTCAGTGTTTTGGGGACATGCCACGGGAGTGTCAGAGTGTCCTCTGGAAGAACCCCGAGTCTGGATGGTGTTTGCCATTTCTCAGAGGATGCACTAGCTCCTTGCTCATCTTCTGCTCTGGTCTTGGTTAGTACGGAGAATCGTCCTCTTATTTGAAGGGGCTTCCTCTTGGCTGAGGGAGGGGCTGTGTGTGGCACAGGCCCAGTCAAAGTGGGCCTATGGGTGGACTGTGCTGGAGTCAATCAAACCCATCTGATGTGCTCTACTAACCCCTTCTGAATGCTGGGTCCCTTCCCAACAGTGACAGTCATGCCTTGGTGTTGCAGATGGACACACAGAAGGTGCTTTTGACCCTTTTCTATGGGAATGGGCTTGTTGTCAGTCACCACAAAGCAATTACTTTGGAACCAGGGGTGGTCACATCGATTTGTGTCCTCATGATGCATTTAGAGAAGTTGAGTTACAGCATCAGAAGGCAGGTCTTTCATTCTTTCTCGTTGCCTGGGCAGTCCATTTCTTGAATACTTTGTATAGATGACTGATGTTAATTATAGCGCTATTACTATTGCTACCATTATGGATAACAGTGTGACGAGTGGTTTTTATTTCCCATTTGGATCTGATGGCAGCCAGAGACCCACACATCCTACCATAGACAGGTGCTGCTCAAAGACTGACCATGCCGAGGTAAGTACCGACACGGAGCGTCAACTTTTGTAGCAATTTGATATTGTCCTCAAATCCAAGTGTGGGATTTCTGTATTTTAAAAAGTATTGGTCCACAATGGATTGAGGGGAAAAACTGTTACTTCACCAGAGAAAATTTAAGTGTTACCCTAACATATGATCGTTGGCATTTAAGTTGGTCCGTGCAGATCTTAATCCCATCTTGACACTGGGCTTCCATCAAATCTACAGTGACACAAGGTGACTCTTTTTGTTATTAATTTCTAAATTTTGAAACAATCTCATAAAGAAAAGTTCCCAAGTACAGTATAAATATCTTTTTTATTCTGAACCATTTGAAAATAAACTGCCAACATAGTGCTCCATTAGCCCCAGTGTTATAGAATGTCTCTCAATTTAGGTTTGTCTGATGCTTTCACATGATTAGATTCAGGTTTTGCATCTTTGGTAGGAATATCTCAGAAATGATGCTTATATTCTTCTCACTGTATTCAGTCAAGTAGGACTTGGTGTCAGTTTGTCCCATTATAGGGACAAATGTTAACTTTTTTCATGTGATACTAATTTTGATCACTTTTTTGAGAAAGTGTCTGCCAGGCTTCTGCACAGTAGTTACTTTCTCCTTTGTAGTTAATAAATATTTTGTGGAGAGATACTTTGGTACTATGCTTACTCCTCATCAAACTTTAAATCTATTCATTTATTTATTTAAGTCAGTATGGTCTCATGGATCCCTATTATACTCAGAGGGTTATAATCCATTTCTGTTATTATTTTTATCCTTAATTTGTTCAAATAGAGCTCATGGGATTCCTTTCAAGCTAACTTCAGTGTCCTTTTAACATATTCCTATTATTCTTTGGGCATGTCCTCATTTTCTGGCACCACGAGATGTTCGTCTCACCTTATAGTTTTCTAAACCTGAAATCAGCCATTTCTCCAAAGAGCATTAGTTCCTTTTAGTGGAGAATGGTATTTAGAAACCAAGATCTGGGTGCTTGGTGTGCTCATCACTATTGTACTGTCACTGCCCCAGGCACTCTCAATGAACAAAATTGGAGAATAAACCCTCCCTTCCTCCCTCCCTCCCTCCCTTCCTTCCTTCCTTCCTTCCTTCCTTC
>NW_017731374.1:3628696-3674214 GCF_001890085.2 Hipposideros armiger
CCTTCCTTCCTTCCTTCCTTCCTTCCTTCCTTCCTTATCTACCTACCTATCTTGAAAACCATGGACTCACTCCAATATCTTTAATTTTAATCTAATATCATAGGGTTCGTGTTCTCTCTTTTCATATTTAAACCTTCTTGACAGCAAGATACCTGCTCTGCCTTCCTCCACAATGATGGAGTCTAGGGCTTCCTGCTTTAATGAGTTCATTCCACCAGCTTCTGTTGAGCTCTTTCTCTGAACAGGCACTTTTGCAGGCATGCCATCGTCTTGACGATGACATGTTATGTGAGAGGCCATATTCCCAAGAATGAACAACATGTGGGCCTTCCGTTAATGGTACTTAGAAGCAGAGAATAAAGAAAGTGCTTCAGCAGGTGTATAATCCTGATTTGAAGGTGTAACCCACACAATGCTGTAAAATGCCCTTGAGGAGTGAGTTTGGGAGGACAACCCAAACGTTTTATTGAAGTTACAATTTATACTTTTCAAATGTCTTTTCATATTGAGGGTGTCAACAGACAGTTCTCACTTTAGAGCCTGTTGTCTCTTATTAGATATCCTTGTTTCACTTCCAAGTTGTAGGCATGACAGAGGAAACCCAGTTAGGTGATCAGTTTAGTTTTTTGAAATAGTTTCTGTTTTTATGCCAGATGTTGAATTGATCTACCAAGTCAGATGATTTGCCGAGTGGGGACATTATGGAGAATGGTAAATGAGAAGGTGTGAAGATTGAGTCCCATAACTTGGAGTGTCTGTTCATGTCTTTTGAATATGTGGAAAGATGTGATAGTTACATATATATTATAAAAAATAAAATTTCCAAGGAGTTTCGACTTCTGTTGTCAGTTGGAATTAAGATTGCACCTGAGATGATCATTGCATTATTAAAAGATTATGAACTGGGTCTTTGTTCTTTTCCCTTCATTATTTTCAAATATCACAAGGAAAAGTCCTAGACCGGGAAAAAAAAAAGAATTTATGTCAGCACAGTCGTCATAAAGCAGAGCTTGTTGGCTCGTCCCATGTTAAATGAGAGCTGGATGAGGCCACGTCTCACTTGGGATGCCCTCATTACCCCGCGGTGAAGAAGACCTTGTGTGGGCAACTAAAGGAAGGATTCCATCACAGGCCCAGGTGTGAGAGGGTTTTCCGTTAGGAATGCACAGTGCCTCCCTTTTCTGCAAAAGGCACAGATTGTGCAACTGGTAGGGGCCCCGCTGGCTGTGTGAAGATACTAAAGCTTAATGTGGAGCATCCTAGAGAGAGATATGTCTACTACTGTATTTTCTGAACGTTGTGGCAGAAGTCTAACCGTGGCAATGGCTTACACAGACTGGAAAGCTGTGAACTAGACAACACCTACATTATCTCACTTAATCCTCACAACAGGACTCGAAGATGTAATGTACAAGTTATCCAAACCCCTGAGGCCAGACATATTCAGAATTTTTCTGATTTTAGGAATGCCTTAAAGTCTCTATACTATTGGGTTGTTGGAAAAGTCGTGACGCATTTTTGCAACGAAAAACAGAAAAAAATGTCGTGACTTTCCCGACAACCCAATATTATTTAGAAAAGCAATTCAATGCATATGTTAATATTACTATTTAACACACTGAGGCAGGGTCTGGGACAGCACTGTGTCATCAAATTAGATTACTGCTGCAAAACTTAGAAAGAGTTGGTTATTTAAGTGGGATAGATAGAGAAGAGCCTCAGGCCAATTCACTTGGGTTTTGCTGCCAAATAAGTTATGACACAACTTGGATTTCAGAGCTTTCTGGGGATTTTGAAATTGTGCATAAGGGATTTTATGGGCCTGTAATATAATTTCTTTTCAAAGAGTTCATACCAGAACCCAGAGAGATTGAGTAACTTGCTCCCGAGGTCACTTAGCTAGCAAGAGGCAGAGCCAGGTTCAATCGCAGGTTCTTTTGACTCCGGAGTCTATATTCTTTCTACACCCTGTCTTGCTCTCTGCTGAACCTGTCCTCTGCCTTCGAGGTCTATGAGGTGTGTAGTTACAGCTCCCCTCTCCAACGTACTGTGACTGAGCTCAGTCTCCCTCTGCTCTCTCCCAGTCTCAAGCCTGACCCCTCCATTTTTGGGGGTCCTTCTGGCCTCTTCTTTTTGGAGCTACTGTAGCTCTAGAGTCCTCTGCTGGTAATGGCCTAGATGGATGAGTTTGCTCCAAGAAGCCATGAGACACTGCCACGCAGTGACCCAGAGCGGTTCCTTTGTGCTTTCAGAACTTAATCCAGTGCTCCAAATTATAACAGGCAAAATTGCTGGTGCTGTCTAAAGATCTGAGCAGACGGTGGAGCGACTGGCGTAGCCCATGCTGGCCATCTAGCCTGACACCCCTGCTGAGTGATTCCTGAAAGCTCATTCCCCAGGAAGAAGCTCAGCCGTCTGCTCCAGACACAGGCTCATTCCCTGAAATCTTTCAAAGACCTGGGTGCTCAAGCAAGGAATCCGTTTCTTAATTTGAGGATGCGCAGGGATAAGTGCCCACTCATTAACTGAACGCCTTTGGCAGAGTGGGGTCCAAGTCAACGAAGTTAGTTTACTGGCAGTCATTGAGCACCGTGACTGTGCTCTGCTGTCCTCTTCTGCTCTTTAAGATTGATCCTTCGGCCTTGGACCAGAATCTCCCTGTATTATATTTATTTGAACCCAGCGAATACCGGGTGTGTTCATTTTTAAAAAATGCATGCCAGAGCGGCCAGATGTCTCTGTTGGTTAGAGCACGTGCTCTTAACAAGTTTGCCGGTTCGACTCCCACATGCATGGGATGGTGGGCTGCATCCCCCTCAGCTAGATTGAAAATGGCAAAACACATTGTTCCCCAGTAAAGTTTTTTTTTTTTTTTTTTTTTAATGCATGCCATTTGGGAAGAAATTGGTAAGAAAAGGTTAGGTTGAAGAAGTGTTTTTGCAAGAGGTGAAGGTATGTAATGAAATCGGGACTTCACACATTATGGAAGTCAGAGTTCTTTTTGGACAGTCCCTTCGATGGCTTGAAAAGGGCCTTGGTTAAAGCTGTCAGCCTCACTCGTGGGAAAATATAAACTCCAGTCTTCCTTCAGTGACAAGCCTATAGGCATGGCTGCTGGGAAGTGGAACTTTGGAAAAAGCACATTTCCCACCAGTTTAATTCCCTTGTATACGCAGACTCTGCTGTCACTGCTTATTGTGCTGGGTCTTCTCATATATCCAGGGAGCCTGGATAGGCTCCCAGGGGTGCTCATGTCTTGCTGGGGACACCACATGATGTCCTTGTTGCTTACGCTTTTCCCCCTGCGTGGCTACTCCACACTCCAACTGAGGAGAGCGGTTTCTGAAAAATCAGACTCAATCACATGGCAAGAAAGATGCAGTCTTGAGACGAGAAAGAAAAGATGAATCCAAGGACGTAATTTTTGCAAGATCCCTGCTGTATGCCTGGTGGGAAGTGTGAGCTTATCAAAGCCAAGCCTGGGAGCAGGATGTCCCCTGTGACTGCTAGATTTCAGGGCAGGATATGACCATGTCTCATACTAGCCGGGGTGACTTGCTGTGTCCTTCCGTAAGGAGATTGGCATTTCAAATCTGTTTGATCTTTGTGAATAAGCCGCTACGTAAGGGGTGGAGGAACTAGGGGTGGTGGTGGGGAGGGTGTACAGGACAGCTTATTAGATCACCAAGGAATACATTTATATTTCATGTAATAGTATTTTATTTCTCATGACCTTGAATGTAAATGGCAGAGGTTTCCCAAAACTTGTATGCATCTGGCATCACAGCTCCTCCCAGTCTCTTTATTTCCCATTGCTGAAATATAAATCCATACCTTATGTCACATAAAAAAGCTGGCCAAGGAAAATGATAGGCCAAAATGTGACACTCACTTCTCTGGAATTATATGACAACTTCAAATGCTGACTCCACTGCTTGCTAACTGTATAAGCCTCCGTTTCCTCACAAGTGGAAATAAAATAGTACCAACCTCATCAGTAAGTGTGGACAGTGCCTGGTACACAGAAGGCTTCCAAGAAGAGCTGTTGTTACAGTTACTATTATTACAGTTTTCAGAAAAGGCCTAGAAAACCTTCGCAGAATTATTTATAACTCACTCTTCTGCAGCTTCTGTGACCCTGAAATAAATGGCAGAACATGTATTATAGAATTGCTTTCTAGTTGGGTTTTTTTTGTTTTGGTTTTTTTTTTGTTCACAGTCACTTCCTTAGAACTAAAGTTTCTTTTCCAAAATCTGAGTTCAAGAACTGGTTTTCGGTAGTCAGCTGTGATTCAAAAAGCAAAGAATATCATTAAGGGTGACAATAAAATTACAAGTATTACCATAGAAATGGTTCCTCCCTCCACCCCCCACCTTTCAGGAAGTTATCTTCACACAGCCAAGCCCACCGAGTTGGTAGAAATGTGTGTAACAAAAACATCTTGGTAAGGGAATTGCTATTTACTGTGATTTTCATTCTTACTGTTTCAATTCTATGTTTTTTATTTTGATCTTAAACTGGGCTTCCCCTGGATAAGCAGAGCTCTTTCCTTCTAGAGTTTTCATCTTCTAGTCCTGTTCCTAGGGAATGACCCAATTATCAGCAACTCATCCAACACCCCAACTTGCTTTAAGTATTAATCATAATATTTGGATGTGCCTCAGCCTTGTTTCATCAGGCAGGGGTGTTTCTCATATCTGAGCGAGCCTTATAAGCTGAAGATTCATATCATCGCTTCCTCCCACCCGTGGGCCTTCAGAGGAGTTAAAAGGACCAAGGACCACTCCTGGAGTGTGGGTCACAGCTGCATTCTACACAAGCCCCTGTGCTTGGGGTCTGACAGCAGGATATTCCCTTTTACTGAGAGGAAATGGAATTGAAAATGCAAGTCTGAGCTCATTTCTTTCTGAGCTCATGTCAATGACCTGTGAGCTGTTTTTGATGTTTGCAACCTAACCCCAGTGCTGTGTGAAGAAAAGAGATCATTGAAGGAAGCCTGCACCAAGGCATGTCATCTGGTGGGCGTCTTTTTCGGTTCCTTTTGGTTTTTAAATAAGAGTGGGTGCTGGCTTTTTCTTTTCTTTTGGAAAAAACTGAAGAGACAAAGGATCTTTGATTTAAGACGTCAGACGCCATGTACATGGAATATAATAATCACCAAAATCATAATATTTGATGAAATTAATTTTCTAAACTTCTGGAATCCACCCATTCTTGGCTTTTTAGAAGTGAGTCCTGTTTCTACTGAGGAGGGTTTAGGTTGTCAGACATGGCAACCGCTGTGTTCTCAGGACATGCAGCCCTCGCTCGGGTTCCCTTGAGTGGGAGGAATTTTTCTCTCTGCCCCAGTTAACACAGCCTGTCGCAGGTGCCCCAGGAAAATCCATCTTGCTTGGAAAATCCAGACGTGGAGCCAAAGCGTGGTTTGCTTTCTCTGGCCCAGACACTTTATTATTAACTGTTTTTAATAATCAAGAAACGCAAATTCACGGTTCCTAGATTTCTCTTCCACTCATGATGAGAGACAACACTTACTGATTTGGAGTGAAATTCTCTGCTCCTTACTTGGCCTCACAGTGCTACAGCCTGTGAGTGCCACTGTCACAGATGTGACTGGTGCTTTTCTGAGGCCTTGACGAGATGTCCACTGATCAGCTCTCCTGGGTGCGTGCTGCCTGGTGAGGCGGAAAAGCTTGTGGGTCTGCCTGGTCCATGAAGGTTAAAGCAAGCAGCTCTCTCTACTTTTCTGAGCATGGCTGATACTACTTAAATTTTTTTCTGGTTTGTTTTATATTTTTAAATTAATTCATGCTTATTGTAGAAAGAAAAATGGGAGAATAAAGATAAAAACCAAAGTGACTCATGATCATAACCACTACCTGCCTAGTTTTTCTCCATGTACATATGGACATGGAAGATAATATTGGGTTAATATTGGTATTGGTTTCCTATTGCTGCTGTGACAGATTACCACAAATACAGTGGCTTAAAACTACACACATTTATTATCGTTCTAGAATCTTATAGATTCAGAAATCTGCAGTGTGTCAGTTATGGACTGAACTGTGTTCCACCAAAATTCCTATGTTTAAGCCGTAACTGCCAATGTGGATGGTATTTGGAGATGGGGCCTTTAGGAGGAGGTAATTAGGGTTAGATTAAACCATGAGGATGGGGTTCTCGTAATGGGATTAGTGCCCTTATATGAAAAGACACCTTAGAACTGATCCCTCCCTCCCTCTCTCCTCTCTCTCTCTCTCTATCTCTCACTCTCACTTTCTCACTTTCATAAGGACCCTTGTAAGATTCCTGCTTCCCTCTTAGAAGGACCCTTGTGATCACATCAAGCCTAACTGGATAATCTATTAGGATAATATTCCCATCTCACAGCCCTTAACTTAATCACATTTGCCAAGTCCTTTTTCCATATAAGGTAACATATTCAGATTTTGGGGATTAAGACTTAGGCATTTTGGTGGACACCACCATCCTGCCTGCCACAAGACTTACTGTTCGTCTTACACCGATGGAGTTGGTACCATGGGCCATGCATACCCTTTCGTTTTCTTTCACGCAGCTAGTAAGGGGTGAACCAGGATTTGAACCCAGGCAGCCTAGGTCTGCAGCCTGCTCTCTTAAACCACTGCAAAATATCTGCTTTTGTAACCTGTTTTTTTCTCTTAATAGGTTTTGAATATTTTCCCATGACCCTAATTATTCCTCTATATTTGACTGAAACATATTTGTAATGGCTAAATAAATACGCTATCGTCTGAATGAGCCATAACTAACTTAACCATCCTCCTCTAGTCTGACATCTTGGTTGTTTCCACATGTGTAATTATTAAAAACCATGGTGAGTGTTCTCATACGTAAGCTTTGTGCCCATACTTAATTCTTTGCTGAACTTGTGCCCAACAGTTCCTTGGGAGCTGATTAACAGATATAAACTAGAGAACAGTATTTCACACGGTTTTCCTTAAGATGTAATAGAGATTCTGTGAAGTGAGGCTCTGTGGTTAAGTAAATTTGAGAAATGCCGCATACCCATCTTTGAATTAGAGATTCACAATTGTATTAGCACTATAACTGGAGAAGTCCTCTGTTAAAGAACACGCCCCCTCCCTCTCTCCCTCTCTCTCTCTCTCTCTCTCTCTCTCTCTCTCTCTCTCTCTCTCTCTCTCAAGCTTTCTTTAACCCAGTGTTTCCCAAGCTTATGTAACCCATGATTTTCTGTTTGCAGCATTGAGTACTGACAAGCCTAATGTAATTGGACATAATTTTAGAAACATAGCTTTGGAATCATCCCAGCCAAGTGAAGCTGCTCACCCTCCAATACCTTTAAAATCTGAACTCTAAAATTACTCTAGATGGAATAGTTTGAACAAAATCACGTTTATGAAATAAACTTGAAAATGTCTCCTTCCTAGCCTCCCTTCAGAATTTCCAGTTTAGCTTTGTTCCACCGGCTCCTTATTGTCATAGAGCTCACAGTGCACCTGCTCCCTGCTCAGCAAATGCCAGCTACCAGCCTTGAGCCAAGACCATCAGGTCTGCTCTGAGGTCTTTGTGTTCATTTCCTGTTCATGTTGTTTCCCAGGGACAGTGACTGGGAAACGGGTCCTTCAAGAGAGCCGTTTATTGTAGAGTGTTCAGGTCAGGTGAGAAACTAGATGACAGGATGTTTGTCATTAAAAAATAGGGGCCACTTTCAGCTGTCGTCAGCTCTTCAGTCATTCGCCAGGTGAATAAACATATACAAAAGCAAGTCTTGATGAGACAAGTGGGGCCAGAACCAGGGGGTGCTGGAGAGGTATGCCAGTGAGTACCACACGTGACCGTCCGTCACTGGGAATTCTAAGGTTTGTCCTCAGGGCCAAATAGTTTCCAGGAGCCTCACAAGGCCATAGACAAGGATGAGATGGACTTTTCAGACCTGTGGCACAGACCACTTGCATCACATTCATGTAATGATGCCCGAGACCCAAACCATGGTGGCGGCTGCAGTGCCAACCACTGGGAGAAGAGCGTTAGAAGTTTTTTTTTTAACTTGTTTAACTAATTGTGAGGGCTGTTGGCTGCAAACTAGACTTTTGAGGAAGATGTTGGGTGTGGAACAGGTCCCTCTCTCTTCAGCTGTTTAGCAGCCTGTGTGATCCCCAAGATGATGCACAGAATTCTGGTGCATGGTTTTAACCACACCAATCCCAGTACCAATCAAACTGATGGCCAGAAGTCCAAGGATGGGGCGCTGTGTCTCCTTTCTCTGGGGACCTGTGACAGCTGCTTCTGAGGCTCTGACATGGGCTTGGTTATCTGAAACCTCCCGTTCACTCAAAACCTCTCAGCCACTTTCCCTTTGGAAGCTGCTGCTCTCCACCCACTAAACCAGTCTTCCTTTCCTGTTGCTCATGTGACCTCTAGTGTCTATAAATGGTAAAACTTGCTCCAGGGATGGGCTGTTTTGCTAGGGGTTTCCTTCTGTGGGACTGCAAAGGGTCAAATGGGTCTTTAATCTCCCCCTTGGCAGTCTCCAAACTTTGGACTTGAATGGTCCCACTTATTTTGTGTGCTTTTCCCCATTCCTTGTTTGTAGACCCTCTGTCTCCTACAATGCGTAGGGTTAGAAAAATCGTGACTGTTGCACCCAAAGATACTTCTCAGAGGTGCATATGGGGCTCGATGGCAATAAAAGCCACTCCTTGGTGGGCTAGAAACCAGGGCCCAGCACTCCCAAGAGGGAGGGATGCTGACAGTCTTAGGGAAACTGCCTGGAGTCACCACCCCACTGCCACCATTGACCTGATCTCCTTATCTGAGAATTCCTGCCTGGGAGGCATTTCCAAAGCCAAAATCTCACCTTCCCTAAGTCTGGTGCACACCTTTTCTGCAACACTAAGGCTGCCTTTGTTGACATGCATTCCTTAAGGTTTGGGGGATCTGAAAGCCGAATGATTTCAGGACCGAGGCAGGTAAGGTCAATGAACGAAGGTGGCCTGTGTAAAACCTGGGTGACCTGGGAAGAACCAACCTAGTTCTCATGCAGAGGTTTTACAACAACTGCGCTGTCCATGCCAGAAGCCTGGGCAGGTCATGTGATAGTTGGTGGCCTTTGATAGAGAAGAAAGAACCCGGTGAGGAAACCAGGAGACCTGGGTCCCATCGCTGGCGCCCAGTGACCTCAGCACAGCCTCCCATGGCAGAATGTTCTCATCTGTAAGAAGTGGGTCTCAAAGCTCAAAGATGCCACATCCTCTGCAGTCTAATTCTATGACCTGTAACAGAATACATGCTCCTAACATGGCTGGAGCCAGTGTCGTCTGTCTGTGTGTGACTTATATTTGCAAAGCTCCCGACTGGCCTCTTCGGTCTGACTTTTTAGCACTGGTTTCCTTGAGGTCCTTGTTGGATGGGTTTGTGACATTATCCATTAGTGCTTGGATCCCTGTGGTAAAATGACCTGCACTGAATCATTGCTCTGCTACCACTCTCTGTGTCACAGGTTGCTTTTCTTTTTTAATTGCCAGTTTTCTCTTCTTTCTGAAAGCAGTCACGAGCAGACAAGCTTAGAAAGGGTGTTCTCTTCGTATTGTTTCAGGGAAAATAGAGAAAGTCAGACCTCCTTCATCCCCCACACCTGAAGGCCCCAGCTTGCAGCCTGACTTAGCCCCTGAAGAGGCTGCCGGAGCCCAGCGGCCCAAGAATCTGATGCAGACCCTCATGGAAGACTATGAGACACACAAATCTAAAAGGCGCGAGAGAATGGATGATGGTAGTGTAAGTGTCTCCTCCTTTCCTCTTTCGCTTTGAGGGCTAACGTCAGCGTGGTGTACGGTATGCCAGTTTAGGCATGGCTATGTATGCAATTGTCTGCCAGTGTCATGGTTCCAAATCCGATTTTCAGATATGCGGTTTAACATGCCTGGAGTTGGGGTTGGGTGTTTGTCTTATTTCTCAAAAACATCGACCGTGCAAGGAAATAGGTCATTTTGCTGCCAAGTATAGCTTGAGCCCCCTGGCAAGGCTACTTCCTGAGACGTTTGGTGTGTAGTGAGACACCATGCAGGACGGGAAGATGGACATACCTGTCGCTGGCCTGCTCTGCAGGATTTTATTTCTGTAGAGGACTAGGACGATGCTATTCCTTCAGCGTCTCCTCTGGGCAATCCCTGTAAAGGTTGCACAGTGCTCAGAAGACTAAGCGTGTCTGGGGCTGTTACCAAGCTGTACGTACAGTTTGGCAGGAAAGAGCCATTTAAAATGATAGTTGAAAACCACACGGCTATTCCTTGCTACCCCCAGCCCTGAGAACTCTGCACGTGATGTCCACATGAACCGTGAAGGGAGTCATCTGCTCTGTGGTTTCTTTCTCCAGTAAGAGACTTAAGAGCTTTTGTTCCACAGCCAGGAGCCTGGGAAGAGCCTCAGGGGTCCACGCCAACCTCCTAGGAGTCTGCCGGCCTCGGTCTCCTAGCATTTATTGAGGTGATCATCTCTTCCCCCCAGTTAAACTTAGGTCCCAGGTAGCTGGGGTTGGTTGAGGATACCCCCCAGTTTACCCGGACAGTCCTGGTTTTTTATGCCTTTTGTCCTGGTGCATTATTAATAGCATCCCCTTTTACTCTTCAAAGTGCCCTAGTTTGGATGATAACTTATTCGGTCACCTTAAACTTGAATGCTGCAGGGCTCACAGTAGGAATTCCAGGCTGACTTACTGTGTTTCATAACCTGATTGGCTAAGTTAAAGGATTTCTGACATTGAAGCCAGACCTTCAGTGTTGCTTTCAAAATATTTAGTGGTAAAGACAGGACGAAAGCAAACAAGTCTATAGCGGCTTGACGGCCCGCTTGGCATCTCCCAGGCTCTCCCTTGGCTGTACATCTAAACTGCTTAGAATACTGACTCAACTCCCCTGTCAGGCTGGAGCGTTTCTGGGCTGTTCCCCTGCCGCACAGTGGGATAGGGCCTGGCCCTCAGTGGCTGTTGCAGACTGTTTCATGGCTGCAGCTCCTTTCCTGGGCCCACAGCCCTTTTTCTGTCCACTAAGTCCCTTTTAGCTGGCCCTTGTTTGCATCACCATTTAAAATACAGAGTTCGCCTTGAGGTGTTTTCTGGAGCCGGTGGCCATTTTGAAGCCTAGTGCTGGAAATGGCTTGTTTCTTTTTCTCCCCAGTGATCCCACACCACACATCAGCAGCTTTGGTGGAAGTTAGCTGAGTGGCCCCTTGCATTCTGGCGTGGAAGAGGGAAAGAACAAATGGAAAACCTTTCTACATGTGCCCCATGCGAGTGTATTCTAAGCACCCTCTATATGTCTCTTGTGTATGCCCTTTGTGTTGAAATGCAGATGTTAGAGGAAATACTACACACACAAGTGGAGAGCCCTCTCTTACTTATTTCATAGCAGATGCTGGAAGCCTCCTTCATGCAAACTCTGACACTCAGGCAGCCTCCTGGCAAATGCCGACCAGGGTGGATTTCCCCTTTGCATTAGGGAAGCTGCTTGGTTGGAATCAGCATTTAATACATCAATTTCCCTTCACATAAGCAATGAAGTGACAGGCTTCTGTCTCTACTTTTCTCAAATAAGTAAACATTTCATATAAGGAAGAAGGCTACTAACTACTCAAGCTATTACTATCCCCAGATCTTGGATTCAAAGCCAAGTTTTTTGTACTGTTACTGACATTACAAGAGAACCAAGTTTGTCGTTGAAAATTCTTAGGAATAGAACAGAATCTGTCCAATCCACTATATCCCTTTTAAGACACCCAAATCTGGAAAAAGCATAGTCAGATTATTTCTAAAGCAAATATACGGTCAGAGCTATCTGTCACCTCACTTTTTAGCCCTTGTGATTCAAGGGATCTTTTCTGTTGTGTCTGGATCAGTCACTGGAGAATAGGTTGAAGTTTACCTGTAAGAATTAGCAAGCCTTCATTTGTTTTCCTAGCTGATCCGTGGCCCCTTCTTTAATTGTCTCTTGAACCAGAAGGATAATAATAGGGATCAGATGGATTGCTTGATACCTGAGTTGTGTTACCTGGCTTCTCAGCCCCTAGAAGCTATAGTTCTGTTTTGGCTCCATTCACATACGCCATTCTCTGGGCAAACTGTGGCTTCTTAGAGTCTTCATTCTCTAAGAACCTCACATGGATCACCTGGGTCCAGTGTCACACTGGTACCAATATTGGTGGTCCCGCTGCCAATATTCCATCCAAACATCACTTGGCAGGACTTATGAGTTCCTCACACATGACGGGGACCAAACCATGTGTTTGCCCATTGGAAGTAACCAACTCTTTCTGAATTGAATGAAAGCAATTCTTATTTGCTGTGCTTCCTAAAGAGAAGGCAGACTTAAAAAAAAGTAGGGTAACTGGGGTGTAGGTACAGTGATACATTTGTCACAACGACATCAATGAGTATGAAGGACAGAAGAAAGCGAAGATAAAGAAACCACATGAAGGTATTTCCGTAGTTTCATGAGAGCCCTTTGCCAACCTACCCGAGCAAAACTGACCCTTGCCATCAAAACAGGTGCAGCCTCCCCCACCCCAGAGCAGCGATTGTCTCTGGAACCCTGAACTGCTTCATAAAATAATCATATAGAGAACAGGCCGGGAGGCCTCTGGCTCATGGAACCCCCGCCAGGAGAGGGCGTGGGGGGCACTGAGCAGCACTTGGTGCTCTTTTCCTGTTCCTGAGCTGGCCTCGCTCCTGCTGGAAACAAGATGAGGGCTCAGAGAATCAAAAGATTTCGACAAAGGCTCGAAAACTTAAGTCATGAACTCTTAGACCATCGACCCAGGAGTCACTGTATCGGTGACACTAAATGGTCTGTGGGTGTTCTGTTCATTTCGCAGCTGGTGAAAATGTCAGTGATAACGCGACAAAACCCCTTTTCTCAAAAAGTTATTCCCAAACAGCCATCCTTGTTACCAGCTCAGAGCTTGAGCACGTACCCACAGTCTCTACCCACCGGGGCTGGCTGCCTTGGTCTGCATGGAATGGTCACCAGTGAGTGTCTCCATGCTCGAAGCTTCAGCCAGGCCCCACTTACTAATGGACTCCTCACCTAATTTGAGGGTAGGACGGTTGCTATCCCCATCCCCACCCCCTCACTCTGGGCTGTTTGCCATCCTATACAGGGCCCTTGTGAGAATTAGAAAAAGACACCCTTTTTCCTCTGTGAGGGCACAGCCCTGCACCAGCCACACAGTTGAGCTTCAACTGCATCAATCCCCTCTGCCTAGTGCTTTTGTTCAGTGCACACACTGAACCACCCAGATGCAGCAACCCTGCTCTTACTGTGGGTCTCTCTTATCTGGAAACAGTATCCTATGTGGAAATGTCCCTTCATGTGGGCCTGATGCCATCTCTGGTCAGTCATGCAACACATAACAGACTGATGAATCATAGTTTCCTAAAGCGTCTCTTGGTGCCGTGCAAAAGAAGGATATTTAGGCAACAGCGTTTTTTTTCTGGCCAATTGTTCCCCCAACTTGAGCTGAGCCTCAGAAGACCACAGATTATTGAGTCAGTGATGCCTTTGAACTTGGTGGATTGCTTTCCCTTTCTTGACTGAAGTGATGCTGGCCGGAGTCCACATGTCAGCCTCCTAGGCATTCCGTCCCAACCTCACTTCTAGCACAGGATCTGCTCTGGGTGGAGTTTTCCTGTGTTCTCACTTTCTCTTGCCCCACGAAGAGTTGCTTTCAGCCATCCCTGCCTGTCTTGGAATAAGAGAAGGCCTCATTAATTCTCCTGGGTTACATCAAAGCTAGGGGCTTGCAGTTACTGCTTATCTAAGAATTTCTGGCACACAGTTTTCTTTAGACCCTTTGGTTGTTGTGCCGCTCTGCTCATTGAGTGAGTAAGTAAAGGAAGCCACCTGCCTCTGGTTCCCCACCCCCAAGTCTACAAGAAGCTCAGCCAAAATCGATGATGTTTTGTGCTACCCAGATTTCTTTTGGGTTCTCACTCACACCCGAGGAAGATGCAAAGAAGAGGAGAACTCCGAATTCATCAGCTCTCAGCCATCAGCCTTACCATTACAGAACTAATGATAAGGAGCAGTCAGTGATCACAGACATAAGATCTCACCTAACCAGTCTATGGTGTGACCAATGCCGAAAACCGATCAGTGTCCAAAACAGTGTAAATACAAGGTCATTACCACGATTCTGGAAGGGGCTGTCTAAAGTTGGTCCTTCTATCTCATTTCCCATAATCAGGGCATTTTTTTTGTTTTCTGAGCTTTTCTTGCAGTGACTTTTATCTCCTGCAGGAACTAAAGGATCATTTTAGTTTCTCCATGATCACCCGCTCTCAGGAGCTTACCCAGGCCCCCAAGATAGTGGTGAGGGAGGCTGCACGCTTTCCCTATTCAGTGCCACCCTTAGGTCAGCTTTAGAGAACCTGCCTCCACAAACCTTGCATTTAAAGCAATCTCTGTGCTTACGATCTCCTTTTCATGGGACAATGGGCTACAAGACTGCTTTGGGGTTCAGAGGAGCCTACAGGAAGAGAAGAGGCTATTTGGCTATAGATGGCTATAGATTCTAGCAAATCCAAAATGGCTGTCAAGGACCATGTTGGTGGGCAGCTGTTTGCATACAGGGAGGTGGGCGGGGCAATTTTGTTAATTCAAGGCACAGAAAATGGAAGCAACAAATCTTGAATTAACAAAGTATGGCTTATCTGATATTTTTATTAAAAAATAATAGGGTATCTACTTGGCTGCAAAAGATACAGACTTTTAAATAAACTAATATCAGATGAAGCAAGCCTTGGTGTGGGGAGTAATGGTCTCCCGGCATCACTGTTCTCCTGTCTGCCCCTGGTTTGGTACCAGTTCCCAGCTGGGGGGTATTCTGTGAGTGTGTCTGCCATGTACTAACCCTGGTCTTTTCCCTCTCTGCTAGTACACCTCTAAGTTACTGTCTTGCAAGGTGACTTCCGAGGTACTTTTCCACTTGTCTTGGTCTTCCCTGCATGCCTGGCCCAGGTGCATGCTGTCGTGGTTTGCCGTTTTCCTGATGGGTTGGATAAGAAGGGCAAGAAAGCAGTTCGTCTCCATATTTTTTTCTTCCCGCCTTTTCTGAACTGGGAGACCGCCTGGAAATGTTGGGAGTACATGCAACAATGATACACTGCTGTGCTTTGCTGTGCTGTGTGGTGGGGCTGGGGAAGACCTCACCCTGCTCGTGGGTCTGGAAGATGTTGGGACTAGAGGGCACAACTGATGGATTTGTTTAGCTTCTTCGGGCGCTGATATCAAATCAGAGGACCGAGTCCGTTGTTTACCTTAACACAAATCCAGAGAACTCCACACTAGAGCTTTAGCACAAGTTATTCCAAAAGGGAACCATCCCAGCTCCCCTTCCCACCCAATTGTTAAATCTAATTTGTGTTTTGGAAGCTTCTTTAAGCACTGAATTCCCCCAAAAGTCTTTTTTCCCTACAACTTCCTTTTACACAAATTTCACAAATGTGTGCTGTGAAAAAGCACAATACTTTTCACGTTTCCCCATTTTTTTCATATTTCTTTTTTTTTTTTGCTGTGAGAAAGTACAATGTTTTTCATATTTTTATTTCTATAACTATTTTTGTTTTAAATGAATTATTTGAAATATACAAAATTATAGAGAGCATCATTCATTCAGTACACAATCATTCACCCAGTTACAATTTATTGAGCATTTATTATGCATCAGGTACTTTTCTAGGTTCTGAGACTAGAGCAGTCAACAAAACAAAGGCCCAGATGTCATGAAGCTGGCACTCAAATGTTTCAAATAACATGACATAATAAGATAATAGAGCCCATTTATTCAGCTTTGTCCATTCTTATCATTTCATGATATTAGCTTGATATTTTAAAAAGAAATTAATATTCCACCCAAGCCCTCCTGTTACTTCTCCCAGTTCTCATTTCTCTCCTGAGAGGTACTGTATTTTGCCGTGTATTATGCACGCCCATGGTTTTGCCCCAAACTTTCAGGGGAAAAAAATCTTTTGTTTTAACTCAAATTTTTATTTGTTTACATTTAGATACTTGTTTTTTGTATTATAAAGGAATTTTAGCATTTATTTTTAACATATTATGGTACAAGAAATTTTATGTAACAAATAATTACAAAACACAAGAACAGATACAAGGTGCAAGAAATTTTGTGTACCGGTAACAAATTTGCGCTATTGACGCATCACAGAAGGCCAAGAACACTTCGTCATTGCAAGTTCACCACAAGTTCAACAAAACCGATTAGCATATTCCAGGGTATTATTTTGCATACAGATATCATTTTTGATTTCTGGAGTTACACTTTTATCTCATAAGCACAAATAAAAGCATTAAAAACATTTATATAGATACAGAATTAGTACTACCATGTATAATGCGCATCCTTATTTTTCCCCTCATGAATTTGGGCAAAACAGTACGTATTATACACAGCAAAATACGGTAACTGTTCTTGAGTTTGGTGTTCATCAATTCCATGCATGTTTTCACACTTTTACCACATATGTTTGTATACATAAATATTATATTCCGGTTTTGCATGATCCAGAACTTTCTAAAACAATATCATATTGTAGTATCCTCTACTCTTTATTTTGTCTGCATTGTTTTTAGGTGTGTTCGTGTGATACTTACGGCTCTAGGTCACTCATTATAACTGCTATATAGTATTCCTTTGAATGAACATATCGCTGTTTATTCCTCCTCCTAGTGATGGAAACATAGGTTGTTTCCTTTTTTTCTTTTTAATTTTTTTTTATTGCCATTACAAACGGTGCTTCAAAGAATGTTCTTATACATATCCCTTTGTGTACCTGTGAGAGAATTTCTCTCTATATATCTAGGAGTTGAAGTACTAGTTATAGGGCTTATATATCCTTACATTCACTACATATTACAAGTTAGTCTTCAAATTGGTTGTGCTAACCTGTAGCTCAAGATATTTTTTAAGTCTCCCTATTTAGCAAAACAATTAACTATAGGTGTGAGCTAAGGATTATCGGTAATTCTCTTTCATAAGATGTGAAGTGAATATCGAGAATATCATTATATGTTCCTTCCTCATTGTCTAATTGTGGTTTTCAGAACCTTGGATGTATTTTTAGCTTTTAGGTACACGTTTAAGTCTGTATCTGCAATCTGCAAGGCAAACAGATGACCATTTTTTTACACAATGTAGAGAGCTCCTTATAAAAACGCCTTATATTTGAATACCACTTCATAGTTTATAAAGCCCCTTCATGTGATGATAGAAATAATTATTGTTTGAGAGCTTACTATGCACTGGGAACTATGCTAAATGCTTTCCATATATTGCCTCATTTATTTCTCAGGCCAACTTTGTACTGTAGTGTTTTTTTGTTTGTTTTTTGTTTTGGGTTTTGTTTTGTTTTTAATTCACATGTTACATATGAGGGGACTGAGGCACAGGCATAAACTTTCCCAAGGCCACAGTGTCACTAGGATTTAAACCTAGACCTGCCTGGACTTCAGAGTCTACACTGCCTCCTGAGAAAGCCTGTGAAGTGGGGTAAGTGGTGCTGTGCCCATTTGACAGATACAGTTGAGGCACAAGATGCCGTGAACAACAGCAACACGCCCCAGGGACTGAATTGGGAGTAAAGCTCCGGACCTCTAATTCTGGTTCAGACTGCTTCTCGGTACCATATTACCATGCATCGACCAGAAGAATCCTCTATTTATAACTCTACCAGACTTGGAAGCTTCTTTTTTCCTACTGATTGCTTAGTCTTAGATATTGAGTAAATGAGTATGGTATCCTTACACACAAAACACTGTGTGACATGGCTCATGTGCCTAACGATGAACATTTAGTCAGGCAACATGACTGAGTCCTGCATTTCGGGGCCAGCTGTCGCTGCTGGGAGGACTGGGGAAGGTTTCCTACGGGAGAGCATATGGAAACTCTGGGAAGTCTGTTCATTTGTCAGAGGTGCAGAGAAGCAGGTTGAGGTGGACCCCCTGACCCAGAATTTGCTTATGCTGGGCACCCACCCCTGCCCGTCACCTGCATCTCCTCACTTCTCTGGAGTTGCCAGCATCACTGTCCCTTGCCAAAATGACTGTTCTTAGAATAAGCAAAGCCTTCACTGCAATTTGGATAATCAACCAGAGTTGGCTCTGCTGGACTTTTCTTTAAAGTCAGAAACTTCACATCCTAAGCTAATGCCACAATAATTTAATTGGCTTGCATGCATGGGCTTGCTTTTGGTGGAATGTCATGAAATTGAGCCATTTCTCATATGTTGGCAACCTAAATGTTATTCATCTGGATCTCATCTTGTTCAAACTAAAGCTGGAACAGATTGGCTAAAGTTTCCCCTCAGGAGTCCACAGCTGATTCTAGTGAGCTGGAAGGGGGGAGGCCCTATCCCAATTGTGGTGAGCCTACTTATCCTTGACGTTGTCACCTTTCATTTCACTTATTAGCATCCATGCCCCTGAAGTTGCCTCAAAATGCTCAGATTGCTTTTCATTGGCCTGAAAAGCTACTTTCTCTTACACTTAATGCTTCTTTGAAGTTAAATGATACCAAAGTAGACTTTCGTAATATAAATATGGTCATAGCTTATATAGATCCACAAAGCCTGATGGATTGAATCCACACTGATCCAAGTGTTTGGAATTATTTTCTGGTTTCCTTGTTTACAAAGTGACTTAAGACAGTCCATAGCTGTGCTGTCACCAGTTCCATGAGGATATTTAAATTAAAATCAATTAAATTTAAATATTTAGTTTCTCAGCCACACTAGCCCTATTCCAAGTGCTCGGTAGGCACATGTGGCCATATTGGATGGCACAAATACAGAACATTTCCATCAGACAGTGCTGATCTATATTGCATGTAGAAATCTGCTTTGTTATCTAAAAACTCAATATAGAGTCAAGTCTAGTTCAAAGAAACTTGCAAACATTTCAGGAAAATTAAATCTATGTCAAAAACTATAGGTCATATAGCAAACAAACTTGATTACTTCCCCTCTCATTAGATGCTGTTGAGAGAGGGAAAGGAGGAAAGAAACGAAGAAGTTGGTTTGTATACTTAATTAACATCCATGAACTCTGCATAATATTTTCCCCTCTCTCTTCAGGTCCTTGAGGCCACCCGTGTTAATCGAAGGAAGAGTGCGCTGGCCTTGCGCTGGGAGGCGGGGATCTATGCCAACCAGGAGGAAGAGGACAATGAATAATAAACTTCCTTCCATCCAGGAAGCTTCATTGGTGCTTGGGTTACCAAGAAACCAAGCAATCAACACATCAAAGCATTTTAATGGAATATTTATTAAAGTGCAAACAAACTCAGCAATCCTTATGTAGACCAGAAGCTGCAATATACAATGATGAAAAATAAAGTGAAAAGACCACCCATCAAACTCTAAACACCCAGGAGTCAACAGAGAAAGGAATTTTGGTGACTCAGAGAATCTCCTAAATTTGGACCAATCCACACCTGATACAAAAGGACAAAGTAGTTATAAGCAAATCCACATGGTTGCTACAGGCAGAACTAAGACCAACCTTGCTGGGTGGTGAGGACAAACAATGGTGATGGGGCCATTTAGAGAGCAGTAGAGCCCAAGCTGGTGCAGTCTACACAGCATAGGATGTTTGTCGGCACCCGTTTCCCACCCATCGCTCACAGCATCAGAGGTGTTGGGTTAACATTTACTTCAGCAGCCATAAAACAAATACCGTTTCTCTCTATATTTGCCGAGAAGAGGCAATTATGATTCCATTTCTCTTACATTTAATTGGGAGCAATTAATGATTGCAATACACAAAATCCATATTTTTAAGACAATGCTTCTTCATGTTGCAAACACAATCTATTCTACATTAGGAGGTTGAGAAAGGGGGAGAAAGCCAAACCAAATGGATTATTTTAGCTTTAGGATCTCGTCTGCTTATAGTATTGACTGATCTGCAGTTTATGAGAACACATTTTCACAATTATGTTTCTTCACATGAAAATTATATTTAGTGGGCAACGACTATTTTTATGATGGGATGGGGGAATATATACATGTATAAAACCTATACACATTGAACAGCCTGGTTCAAGAGGGTTAGGGGTATTTTTTAGAGTGGCAATAATTGAAAAAAGGGTGAACTCTGCCTTAGAGAGATAGATGACAAGAAATAAAAAGGGGTTTATATTTTATATGATAAAGTGGACCTTAGGGGTGGTAGGAAGAATGAGATTATTTTGGGTCAATCAGAAATGAAACATGAAAGAAAGGTCATGAAGGTAGAGAGAGACTAAGGGAGGGAGAAAGTAGGAAAATAAGGAAGATATTTTTGCTGAGCAATCAGTGTTTTTCAGGATCATACAGAGAAAAATATAGAAGTTTAAGTGCAGGCCTGGGATCAGCTACAAATCCTAAAGATGGTGTGTGTGTGTGTGTGTGTGTGTGTGTGTGTGTGTGTGTGTGTGTGTGTATGTGTGTGTGTACACGTGCGTGTACCTGTGTACACATACCTTTGTGTATTTGTGTAACGTGTATGCTCATGAGTAGGGGTGTGTATGTGTGTGCGCATGCTCATGCGTGTGTGCGCGTGTGTATGGATTAAAATTCCAGAATGATCATGGGACAAGAATGTACAGTTATTTCCTCCAAAGCTGTTAACCAGCGTCAGGAGTGAGTGAGAATTTCTTTTTTATGAAAAGGGATATAGAGGCACCGAACTGATGCAGTATTTGTAATATTAAATTGAGCTAACATGGTATTTGCATGAGTCACAAATTGCAGAGTTTTGAGCAGTTTTGTAATTTGACACTTAGGAAGGTATCATATTTATTCTCATGCTTTGTATTCATGCTTAGTATATACTATAGAGGATGCCAGCTTTACTCTTTCTGTCATTTAAAGCAATATGATAAGGGTGTTCAATAATTGGATGCCCTAAATTTCTGGATGAGAAAAATTTCAATTCTGGCCATGAGAAAAAAAACAACTGACCAGCCTTTTTTTTCCCTTTTGTTTTAAAACTGTTTTGTTTTGTTTTTTTTTTTAAAAAGCAATAATTAAGTCAGACCTCACTAAAACCCATTTTTGTTTTTATATTGTTGTGTCATAAGCTCTAATATGTTATTCTGACAAGTAGCAATTCCACAAAGTTTGTATGTAGATGTTATGCACATTATTTTTTATTAGACTAGTGTTGACTTTAGGGGAAAGTAATTCACAGACAAGTGGCAGGCGCTAAGTAAAAATGGAACTGTCTGATAATTTATAAGGATCCTTTAAAACTGCTAAGGGAAGCTGCAACTTGAAGCCAGATTCTACAGGTAGGCAGTTGGCGCCATCTTTACATATAGTTCATTCTCCTGAATAGTCAACAGAATGTGTTAGCCACTGGGGGACACCAAACTAGTAAGATTCCTGCTGCAAGGAATTCATTTTCGAGCCGGGAGGCTGGCATGGAAGCAGACATTCTCAGGAAAATGAGATCTGGGTTGGATTAGATGGGTGAAATGGCATCACCTAGGAAGGATGCTTCGCCTGAAGATTTCCAGTGATCCCAAGGCAGGCAGGCGAATGAAAACGCGGGGCAGCCGCTTTGTGTGGCCAAGGGCACAGCGGCAGCTAGGATGGCTGGGGAGCAGAGTGCTTCTGTGGGTGGCCCAATAAAATGAAATGTGCTTCATGTGTTCTGGACTGACTCTGGATCTGGAAAACACCATAGGCATGATCTAGACAAAGTCCCCCATCTTTCACAAGAGGAATCAGTCCTCAGGACGTCACCTGAAGTGTTTTGTTCTGTTGTGAAGGAGACCACCGAGTACCCATCGGAAACCTACTTTTGAGAAGAGAATGTGCAGTTGAAAGGATTGCTTAGAAGGCCACACAATCATGGAATCGCTTTAGAGCCAGACAGATTGGTCTTTTGACTACAGCCAGTTGAACCAGAAGCACTTAACTGCACACAGGGAGTTATAGAGCTGGAGTTCTTTGGTCTACACTCCATGTGTAGATACAGCATCAAATGCAGAGTTCCCATGACTGTCCCGCAGTCACATAGCTGTTTAACTGTGGCCCCTACGTTTCTGATGTTTGCTTGTTCCTTACCCTGCCTTCTGGATATCTGTTGTCCATTTCCTCCCTCCACCTACTTATTATCCTATTAACATGTAAACGACAGTTCCCTTGGGAGAGCCTGATTGTCTACGTGCTCATGAGTTATTTCCTCACTCAAGAAACATTGGGCCAATGCTTTGTACATAGCACTGTGCTAGGCTCTGGGATCCCAAAGGAACCCCTTGTAACTTCCTGAAGATGCAACAGACCCCTGGAGGGGAAGTCATTCCTGCCTAATCGAGCGAGAGGAAGAGGCTTCTGGGAAACTTGGCCTCAGTTGCTTGTCCCTGCCCCCAAATAGCACGCACACTTGTTAATCTCAACTCTCACAAATGTTTAGATTCTGTAGATGTTAAAAGCTTTCCTGAAAGTATTCCATTCTGCAGTGTTTATAGATGTTCACTTTCCTCTAGAACCGATGAACTGCTGACACGCCTTGGCTTTCTCATCTAGAAATTATGGAAAACAGGGTCTGTCAGTGGCAGGAGACCAGGCTGTGTTCTACTCAGATCATACAATGCAATTGCCTTGCCTCTACACCCGTGCATGCTGCCCACCCTAGAAAATGACATATAAGCAGTATATTGATCAGTGTCCACATATATACACAACACAAACACACACACATAAAGCATAATAAGGAACACTAAAACAGTGTTGACTCTTGTTGTCTCGGAAGACAAACATTTTTTTCCAGCTAAAAAATGGATGTAATTAAACTATGTATTGAAAAAAAGAACAGAGCCTAAGTGTTTAGAGATGGTGACTATATCCAGTTTTAGTGACAGAACCAATTTCCTGAATTTTAAGCATTCAGTGAGTAAGCTGCCAATTTTTGTGTTGCTCTTTACCCAAATGACTTTTTTTCTTTTCTTTTCTTTTCTTTTTTTTTTGGAGGAGGTGGGGAAAAGCAGCAACAATACTGTGTTTGGATATTATACTCTGTACCTGGCTCTCCTGTGTATGTTAACCACTTCAATGTCATGATTCTGCTTTGGTTTTATAGTGATTGTGAGGCATTCAATGCAAGTATACAATTATTTTCTCATTAAAACCCAGTGTGTGTTGTGTTTTTGTAAATGATGGCTACTTGTTTGACTGGGAGGGAGGTTGGAAGACTGCTTAGCCAGTGCCAGCCAGTGCCCTTGGCCTCTTCTGTGTAGCAAAATCTGCCACTTGCACATTTTGAACCAAGAAAGCAATCCTAGCTGGTGGAACAGCACTCTCACAGACTGTTCTCAGCAGCCCTTTTGCAACGTTGTCTCCAGCTGCCCTGGATAGAAGCCAGAAACTCCAGAGGGACCCACCAAAATGGTACAGGGGGCCTCTTGATGAGGTAGGTAGACTCCAAAGTCAAAGAGGTGGTTGGTCCAACAGTCGGACAAATGGTGAAACTCAAGCTGTGCATGTGGCTTTTAGGCTCTCATTTGTATTATTCCATTCCCAGTACCTGTATTTGATTCTTCTTCTGACAAATTGAGCATTTCAGACTTGAAAGAGCATCCTAAGACCGCAGGTTAAGAGGAAGCCCCCTCCCTAAACTTCCTCCTGCCCCCACTTCCGCCTCACTCTCTCGCCAGTCTCAGCTGCCCTGGTCCATACCTCAATTCCTGGCACTTATTTGCATCCCTGACCTGTTTCCTGCTCTTCTAGGGCTTTCTCCCAGCTTCCTCTTAATCTCTCCCTATTTATGTGACTTCTTCCAATATTTTCCCAACCATATCTTCCTGTTCTAAACACATGGGGGCTTCCCCGTGGAACTTGTCATGGGTGGCATCTTACAACCTCTGTAATGAGATTTGTGAATATGGGGGGTGGTGGTGGTGATAGGCCCCTTGGAAAATTTGATCAAACTAATAATTTGTAACATTTACTCTCCATGAATGTAATCTATTTCTTGTAACTCCATAGGGTGTACTATTTCGATTTCCATTATACACGTCAGTAGACTGACGCCATGTAGCGATTAAATGGCAGCGCTTGAACTTGAACCTGGGCACTCGGACGCAAGGCAGTGCTCGTAACCACTCTGCCCACAGAAGCATACATTGCTGGCGACTTCACGTGAAAGGCCCAGTAGATCTGATGATGGGTGTGAGGTCTTGGTGAGCTACATCTCTCACTGTACTCCAGGAAGAATGAATCAAGGCCAAGACTATGAGGGGAGATGGGTGTTGGTGGGAGCAGCAAAGAAGTTCCCTCACTTGGATGAATTCCCTCTGGGCTCTTGGGCATTAGCTCTTCCAGGAGATGGTGAGAAAAGATGGCCTGGGCAACCCCATTGACAAAAAGGAACCAGAAGTGACTGCAAATGGGGTGATGAAAAAGTGCTAAAATTGAATTGAGATGGTTGCACAACTCTACATTTACTAGAAATTATTGAATTGTACACTGAAAATGGGTACATTTTGTGATATGAAAATTATGCTACGAAGCTGTAGCCAAAAAAAAAAAAAAAGAAAAGAAAAGGAAAGAAAGAAGGAAAAAGAAAGGAAGAAAAGCACCAGAATAAGAGTCCAGGGAAGGGGCCAAGGAGGCCACACAGCCTTGGGTTGAAAGGAATGAGTGGAGTCTTTTGTGCCACCATGGCTACCAGCCCAAGAGCTGATGAGGAAGAGAGCTTGCTGTCCTGGGATGTCCCCCAGGAACCAAGAGCAGTACAGTTATATTCAGCTGTGGATTCAGGCCCAGGTGCTGTCTCCATTCATCACTACTAACGTCTGGTGGCATTAGGCAGTCAAGTGTGTCAAGGTACATGGGGCTGAGATTTGGTGGGCAGTGCTGCTGGGCACTCAGGCTATGAAAAGCCAGGGATTGAGACATGGACTCTGGTATGTTCAGAGGAGGAGGTATTTTGGGGGGACTCTTACTAAGGAGGCTCTTCCTGCAAAACCACCAATGTAAGTGGGCTGAGGGCAGGTAGGTGTGATGTAGAGTCAGTGGGGAGAGAGAGGGAGCCTGTGGCCTCTACCCCAGGTTCACCTCCTGTTTTTTTATTGGTGGCAAAGGGACTACCTTGTGGGCCACATGAGGCCATGAGGTTACTTTGGAGCCTTGCTCATTTTAACTATGGGATTCCTGGGCCACAAGAGAGTGGTAATTCTATCCCTCCCTACACAGAACCCACACAACATTCAGAAGTGGGCTGCTAGGGGCACAGAAAACAAATGGGGCATTGAAAGGGAGAATGAAAAAAGGTTTTAGATGTACAACATGGCAGTAAGGCAAAGAATGGGGCCTCAGGAAATACCTGGTGATGCCACGCGCAAGCTCTAAATGTTGCCCAAGCATTCAGATGCTTTCTCTCAGAGAAAGAAGGTGTGCATAAATAATACAGCCAACATTTTTTTCTCCAAAATAGAGTAATTTCAGTGTCAGTGAACCTCAATAGGAGAATAATCCAAACTCCTTGTTCTGAGTTCACAGGTGGTGGGCTCCGAACAACGGGGAATGGATTCGCTGGTACCCGAGGGAAGTAACATCACGACTCCCTCCCATCTTGGCTTTTCTCTGCCCTCCCATTTAGACAACATTCTGTCTCTGCAGTGACCTGCTGGTGACATCGACATGCCTCTGGAGAGCGCTGTTCTCAAAATTGAGTGGAAGCATCCTCTGGAAGTTTCCATGCCCGGAGTTTCTGATTCAGGGGGTCTGGGTGCAGCCCAAGAACTTTCTAGCCTGGAGGTGCTGCTGGTCCAGGGACCTCACTGAGAATCGCTGATCTAGAAAGTAAGTAATGAATAGGGTCTGGGCATACCCCCTGTGTTTGAAAACTGGGACGTTGATGCATGCTGTATATGGTACAGAAACAGTCACATGTGGTTCTGGGCCGTTATGAATATTTGTTAAGGGCTTTTGTGTGTTTGCCCAGCACGTCAACTCACTACTTTGTGGGTCTTGGAGAAGCAGAACTGAGACTCAGCCAGGCTCTCAAGTAAAGCCCCTCTGGTGGGGTTGAGCAGTTTACAAAAAAAATGTAAAATGAAGATACTATCTATATATGCTTAGACTTTAATTTCAGGGTAAGATCAAGGGATTAGTTTGACGGGAGAAATTTTTGTTGCGTAGGGTGACAGCAAAATCAGAACTCAATAATATACATTTGTTTGAATAATATGGTTGCATAATTTGAGGTGAGATACAAAATAAGAGGCACTTCTCATTTGGCCTAGAGCAGCATGCCTCAATTCTGACTCCTTGTGAATCACCTGGAGAGCTTCAACGTTTGGATTCAATTCATCTGGGCTGGAGCCAGGCATTAATATGTACTGAAAGCATCCCAGGGGCATTGAGCATCCCTGTCCAGTGCCATGGTTCCAAACCCACTGTGCATTGGGAGCCTCTGGGTGGCTTTTAAAGATATCAGTGCTTGAGCCTCATCCCTAGGTATTGTGATTTATTGCCTCTAAATGGGACTCAGACTGGTTATGTTTTAGGAGCTCACCGGGTGTAGCCAGGGTTATGAATCACTAGTCTCCTGGAGAAATGTGTTTGCTTCATGACCTGATCCAGTTCAGAAAGTTCTTGGGGGGTGGGGGGTAGGGGGACACATCAAAGTGAAATTAGTCAAAGGCCTCGAGGGGCTGAACTGGTCCATCTCACTGGTCCCAAGAGACAGAGCAGATTGGTGATTGACGGAGGGGCTTTGCAAAGCTGCAATTGTCACTTCTCTTATCCTCTCAGCTCTCCTCCCACTAAGAAACCTCCATGCCTCTGGCTAACAGCAGGTCCAGCTATTAAAATTTTTGGTTAACTGAAGGATAAACAAGTCACAAGGGAGTGCCCGAGGCACGTTCTAGCCTGTAATAGGTATGCTTGGAGAAAGAGCTCAAAGGGACAAAGGCCAAAAATGACACATGGCGATCTGTCAGGTGAAGCCACGGCCATTCTTTCCACGCATCCTGACACGTGCTTGCCGATCTTCGTGGGGTAAATACCCCTAGAATGGCTGATTTTAAGATACCAACGGTTGAACAACTGGTTTGCAAAATTCCTGGATACTCAATAATTGGTAGAGAACAAAACTACTGTGATTAGAAGACACACAGGATGACCCAGAGATGTAGGGCTAAAGCCTTCATTAATAGGAGCCTTCATTTGCCTGGAGTGGCTCTTACGAACCAGTTACAACAGGTAGTGATCAGGGGTTTTGGATTCTGACCACCTGATCATGGTCAGTCCTGGATAACATTTAGGCAGCAAATAGTTATTGGTGCTTAATATGTGTCAAGCTCTGTTCATATAAGAGCAAATGAAAAAGGGGGTTCTCAAAAAAAAAAAGGGGGTTGTTCAGATGGTTTCAACTGGAATTTCGGAAGCTCATTTGTAATGTAGGGACAACACTGCTCCAGGGTCCGGAACTGTTTCCACACCTGCCTATTGAATAGAGCCACCCAGGGATAACCTGCACTGTCTTAGCATGCTGTTAAGTTTTTTGTTTTTGTTTTGTTTCGTTTTGTTTTTTTAGCTGAAACTCAGCGGCAGCTCAGTTTCGGCCATGAATCAAACCGGCAACCCTGTTGCTCAGAGCTCACACTCTTGACCGAGCTGTTAACCAACTGAGCCACTCGGCCGGCCCTTATAAAGTTCTTTATTCTGGGCAAGAGAGAGAGAGAGAGATCCTAGTGATAAGGTGTTTAATAAAAGCCGGAAAGATTCAGAACTCACCAGAGGAAGGTCAAAAGGTGCTAGGAGCTTGCAAGGAGACTTTTAGGATAGAATTTCCCAAGATGAACATGAAGGCTACAAAAGCACCTCACTGATAATGGGAAGGGTTGAGGGAGTTCCTCTCACTATCTTCAGTACTTTTTGTTGGACTTAAGATGGTCACCTTTGTCTGCAAGTATGAAATGTGGCCAGTAGGTGGCAGTGGTCCCTAAAGTAAAAACAGCTTCCGCAGCCCCGAACCTTCCCGGGGAGTCAGGAGGGCATTTTCCACACTTCACACAAGTCCGGACTCCATTGAGATCTACAGGTAGCTAATGCAAAACCACCACTTCCGCGATCCTACATGCAGCAGGTCAAACGTGCATTTTACTTACATGTCAGTGAAAAACTGTGTATTACCACTAGATGGCAGCAGACACCTGCATGTTTCTACCAATAAGGCTCCATAGCGCTTAAGAGCTAGCTCTGTACTGGGCACTGTGCTGAGCGCTTTACATGGATTATTTCATTCAATTCTTACAACACTCCTTCGCAGTATATACTATTCGTATCATCTCCGTTTTATTAACGAGGGAGCTCACACTTCGAGTTTGAATAACTTGCTGCAGGTGACATGACCAGTGGTGAAAGGTGGACCCAAACCTAGGCAGTCCATACCAAAGCTTGTGCTCTTACCTCCCAAACTTTCCTTCTCATCCATTTGATTCAATAGCAAACAAACCTCCAGTCTTGGTCCTGGACCAGCTCTGCTTTCTCTCAGACCAGGAGAGCCTATCTTTAGCACAGATCTGCACGAAGCGGGAGATGGTACTACCGGCCGTTGGAAACCGGGCTTATCTATTGAAGTGGCTAAGATGTGTGGAGGTGAGTATATGCGTGAGGCAGTCACAGTCTCTGCTATGAGCTATAAGTAGCCGCTGTCACTAAGAGCTAATACCCACTAAGATTATTTTTTTTCCCCAACAGCTTCCCTGAGCACATAGGCACGTGGACTAAATGATCACACGTGCCTACTGAGTTATGCAAATGTTCTAGAGTGCCATAGACTCTCCAGCTCTCCCACCCGAAGCATCTGTTTTCCCTGGCTCCTCCTATTCACATGTATGTACATACACACATGCACACACATTACAGAATCACCCCAATTCTAGGTGCCCATGTTTGTATTGGGTACGGTAAAGCTAGACTGTCAACAAAGAAACCCAATAATTAATTCAGTGGCTGAAAGTAGAGAGAAGTTTATTTCTCTCACATTACAGTCCAAGGGGAGCATTCAAGATCTGAGGGCAGACATGTTAAGCAGTACGTTAGAGACTCAAACTTTTCCCATCCTGTTCCTCCACCGCCTCCAGGGCCTGTTGTCATGGATATGGTCCAGCCTTAGGAAATGGAAAGATGCAGTAATGTCATTTATTGGAATAATAGGTGTGCCCATTCCCTGGATCCTCAGTAGCTGCGACTTCCCTGAATTGACTAAGGCAGACAATAGACTGGCTTCTAGAGATTAGGAAACAGTCATTCTAGGATTTCCACTGTACCACAGAAGCTGGCAAGGGAACACCTCAAACAAAGCCCAAAGGAATACGCTGTTAAACATTTGATTAAGGTTGTACATCCTCCCTAATTACGCATCCCACCCCCCTTCCCATAGGCACAACAGCACAAACTATGGGAAGAAGGATAGTTGCTAGGAAGAAGAGAGGAACACAGAACTGCCCGTTGGTCCTGGAAAGACCTCTGGATTGACCAGGGTGCTCCCTGTAGCTTAACACAAAGGATAACACGTGCCTCCTTGTGCACCGCAAAGATCACCGGAACCCCCACATTCCACGAATCCTACATATCACAGCAGCGATGTTGGCGTGCTTAACAAGGACTCATGGGGAGGCTTAGCCTGGACTGTGAAGTCACAAGGAGAGTCACTCACAGACACAAATAAGTTGACTGTGTTCACATGGCCCTTGGTCATGTGACCTGTGTCTCACTCACTCCAGTGTAGCTGAGGGCTTTTTGGCTTCTTGGGCCAGGCAGCTGCTTGTACTGCTGCAAGTTCCTCGGACTGAGTTGCAAGCCATACAGACTGACCCGAAGAAGGCTCTGGTGACTGCTGAATGTGTGTGCCGTGTCGTTGAGTCTGGGTTAATCTCAGCTCGTTTGGAATGACCTCATGCTTATCTCCAGAGCTGCGGGAGCGTGGCAGTGACCCTTCGCTAACACTGTGGAATTTATTAACTAAAGAAAAATGATGTTCTCTAACCATGAGCTCATGAGTTGTTTCGGCAGGATGCACCAGCCTTCCAGATGCTTAGTAATAATAAGTGGGTTTCTGAAATGCATCTGGTCTTAGTGGAGCCTGGAATGGGGGTAGGGGTGACATTTAAAGCTGGCCATGTAGCTGGAGGACCAGCTCAACATAAGAGACCCCACCACCACAAGGAGACTTTGGGCTTCTAGGGCTCAGGTGTTTTGCATGTACGCCGATGGCATCGGAAGAGCTGTGGGACTTAGCGATAGGATGAGAGGACCAAGAGGCCTGTGCTTGAGAGTGTGAGACCGCTTTTGATGCACATTTCTCCCCTGTGGTCCTTATATTGCACAATTTGCCTGTAACAAGACTGTCTGAGTATAAGCTGAATCCTATGAGTACCTTCAGCAGTAGGACAGTGAAGGTAACTAATGTGTAATTAATACATATATCTTCTTGGTGGATCTTTATACGCTAAATGTCACCTAAACCATCTGCCTGCTTAGATGCACTTGGTCCTTCGCAATCAGTCTGGTGACTTGGAAAGGTAAAGGCTTATTATACGTCACATGAATAGTGCTGCTGTGAACATGCGTGTCCATTACTTGCTTGAGTCCCCATTTTCGATTTTTGGGGGCAGATACCCAGGAGTGGCTTTGCAGGGCCATATGATAATTTTATGTTTAACTTCATACATAACCTTTAACCACACCCACATTAGGAGTTGCCAATTAGAAGAGGGTTGTTGAACAGAATGCTCAGTGAGCTCAGAGTCCCCCCACCAAAGAGAGGGGAATGCCTGCCTCTTTTTTAAGCTGAGAGAAAAGGCACTTAAAGGGGCGCTCCTGCAGCTTGTTATGGAGATTGTGGAACGTGAATTGGTAACTGACACACCTGAGAACACCAAAGGGCTCCAGGCTCGAGCTGCCAGCAACAACATAACAAAGAGAGGTGGCTGTGTGAGTTTATCCACCTTTCCAGAATTTGTGGGTGCAAAGCATGGTGTGGGTTTCCCATGAAGCAAAAATGAGCATCTCACTCAAAAAGAAGGGCGTGAGATTTTCTTAGATTCTGTACACAAGGGCTGTCTGGGGACAACAGCAGAGAGGAGGTGGAGGTTCACCGGTGGGCTCGGGACTGCAGACAGGTGACAAGCAACCAGAGCCTCACTCTCAGGGTTTCTGAGTCAGTAGGTCTGGGTGGGGCCAGAGGTTTTTCATTTCTGACATATTCCCAGGGGATGCTGATAGTGCTGGTCCTAGGCGGCAGGACAAACTTTGAGAACCATTGAACTAGACTAGAGGAGATTGGCTAGGACGCCACTGGTGACCCCAATCACTCTGAAATTTTTAAGTATCTTTAAAACACTCTGAAAACAACTCTTTGCCCACCCTCCTCACCTCTGGCTAAAAACCAGAGAGAGGGTTTTCCAGAGCTTCTTGCCCAAACCTTCCCAGGCCCTTGCCCTAAAAGCATCCCTCATTGTAACCACTGCGTACTCCTTCATCTGCCTATGGCTTCTAGTCCACCGCAAGAAGAATCGTGAACTTAGAGAAACCTCCAACAACAAGTGGCCAACATGCTTCCGGTTCCCCGTATGATGAAGGACAGACAAGTTGGCCCTAGTGAGGAAGTTCAAGGTTTTCTCTCCCCACTTAACCCTAAAAGAGGAGACAGTTGATCTGCATGTTGATAGGAGGGACTATGACCCCTCAGGTCAACTTTCTTTTTCAGAGGGCCCCATGTGGATCACTTCCTGTCTTTCCACCCACAGGGCTGGTGTGATCAAATAGGTTTGGATTGCCTCCTGTATAGGACTGCTGCACCCCCACCCCTGAAAAGTCAAGTAGAATAAGAGTGGGACCAAAGGAGAGAGGACATAAAAATCCTGACGAGTGCTGCGCTCAGCCTCAGAGAGAAGCCTCAGCCCCTGGTCTGTGCTTCCAGCTTACAGCACGTCTCTTCCTAAGCAGTGGGTCTGAATGCTGACTGCACATTAGAATCACCAGGGGAGCTTTCAAAAAGTACCCACGCTCAAGACCAGCCCATCTAGACAGGCATCTGTTAAGAAAGGAAGAAAGAAAGAAAGGAGGGAGGGAGAGAGGGAGAGAGGGACGGAGGGAAATGTCCACCAAAGGACATGCAAAAAAGAATGATATCAGCTTTATTCCCAATGGCAAAAAAAATGGAAATGGGACCATGGAAAAATAAATTCTGGTGGATTATTGAAAAGAGGCTGAAGGAAACTTCTAGAATGCTAGAAATGTCTATCTTGTCTGTATCGCACAAGTGTGTGTGTATCTGTCTATATCTGTGAAAATAAGTATATAGATTAAAATACGTTTTCGAGCTGTATACAAGATTAGTGTACTTCCCACACGTTACATATTTTGTGTCTTCATGAAAAAGAAAAATATAGACTACCAATGCTGGGGCCCTACTTCAGAAGTTGTAATTTAATTGAATATTCTCCGAGCTACCTGATGATTCTCTTGTGCGATCAGGGTAGAGAAGCACTGATTTAGTGGACGGGGCCAGCAACCTTGGTGGGGGCCTGAGGCTAGAGGGGCAAAAAGGGGCGTCACAGCTCGTGGAAGGTCCAGCTCACCAGGGCTTTGTCCCAGCGTGTCCTTGTTTTGAGTCACCTTTGCACACACACCCTTTAGGGTAACTGGTGGTGGTGGTGGGCTGGTCAGGGGTTCCCCCCCCCCCATTGATCTTGCCAGCATGTGGTAGAGCTCAGCAAGAGGAGCCTCGGATTTGAGGGGAGGTAATCTCCCCCAGTCTCAGGTGCGGGCGGCACCTTAAAAGAAGGTCAAGGCTCTGGTGTTAAGGGAAAACGTAGCAGGTGGAGTACGAGACTGGCAGGAGCAGGAGAGGGGGAGAGACAGGCTCCGTCAGGTCCGCCAACCTCAACAGCACCTGTATTTCCTTAAAGGGAGCAGTTCCTGCATTGGGAAAATATAAACTAACGTAGATCTGGGGCTCATCGTGATTTCGAGGGCCAGCTCAGGCTCACCTTAAAATCACTTGGAGTTTGGGTTGGCAGAAGGAGCAGCGTGTGCCACCACCAGCCCTTTCCTCCTATTTCTCCGCCAGGGCAGAGGGGTTGGCATGCTGCCAAGTCTTGATGATGATCCTGGATTTGGGGAGTTCGGGGGATGGATTCCGACACAGCCAGGTTGTGGACCCATCAGTGAACAGACGCAGGGGAGATAAAAGGATTAATAATACTGGTGGGTGTTTTGTCTTCCTAGGTGGAAGTGGAGGAGAAACCCAAGACCAAGAAATAAAATTAAAATCAAAAGTTCAGCCCCTGAACACTGTTTCTAGGAAACCTATTATTCATTAGCTGTAGGAGAAACACAATCATAGCACTTAAAAAAAAAAAAGCTTCAGAAATTTATGTGCAGATGGAAAATGTTGAAAGGAGATGAATTGGGTTTTTCTCAACAATAAGGATGTGACCTAAAAGGGATGTTTGTGCAGAGTAGGGATAACCAATGCCCCCAAAGCTGTGAAAAGGTTAGGTTTTAGGAAGCAGTATGTCAACGAAAGAATGTCCAGCCTATAAGAAAGTTTCATAGGAGTTTATTTGAGCCCAAAATTTGAGAACATGCCTAGAAGCAAAATCTCAATGGATTGAGAAAATGCTCCAGAGAATGGCAGTTTTGCAGCTTATTTTATACATTAGACTCAAAGGAGAAAACGTAAGGAAGGTACATGAAATCCTTTGGTGGTAGATCAAGGGAGTGGGAGAAAGCAAAGTGGGGAAACCTGTGGGATTAGATAAAAAGCAAAACGGAGAAAAACTCTTTTACACTGGTGGGTGCAGGATAGTTAATAATTAACATTTACAGCACACACAGATGGTATGCCAGGAACGAGATAACACTGAGGGGTTCTGTGGTCTTGTGCTCTGGTGCCTGCGGTTATGCCTTTGAGGAGTCTAGAAAAGAAAATTACTCTGACATTTCAAAGGTACGTTATTCTAGATGCATAAGAACAGTGCACAGGGGTTACTTAAGGTCAAGACTGACCTTTGCTAAGAAGCTATACACCTGGGACATGACTACACATTCAGGAATTTATGATCAGACCATCCTGTGTAGTTACTTTCCACCGCTGAGCTTGTCAGATCTGCCGTGTGCCCCCCCCCAAAAAAGCTTGTGAGGTTTATTTCATAGCCCCTTTTTCATGCACAAGTATTTAGAAAAAGTCATATAGTTCTCTCTGGCCTCTAGATATAAGCACCAATTTCACCACTGGCTATTTCAATCACAAAATATTGGAAGGGAACTTTATAAAAAACTCATCCAACTCAACGCCAGAAAAACGAACAACCCAATTAAAAAATGGGCAGAAGATATGAAGAGACATTTCTCTAAAGAGGACATACAGATGACCAACAGGCATATGAATAAATGCTCAGCCTTACTAATTATTAGAGAAATGCAAATAAAAACCACAATGAGATATCACTTCACTCCAGTCAGAATGGCTATCATCAATAAATCAACAAACAACAAATGTTGGCGAGGTTATGGAGAAAAGGGAACCCTGGTACACTGTTGGAGGGATTACAGATTGGTGCAGCCACTATGGAAATCAGTATGGAGGTATCTCAAAAACTGAAAATGGGGGCCGGCTGAGTGGCTCAGTTAGTTGAGTTAGCTTAAGAGCGCAAGCTCTGAGCAACAGAGCCCCTGGTTTGATTCCCACATGGGCCAGTGATGCTGCAGCCAAGCTGAGCTGCCGTTGAGCTGCTGCTGAGCTGCCAACAGGTGGCAGGATGTCTCAGCTGGTGAGAGCACGTGCTCCTAACAACAAGGCTGCCTGTTCAATGGTGGGCTATAGCCGCCCAGAACTAAGACTGAACTCAGCACCTTGAACTGAGCTGCTGCCCAGGTGGCTCAGTGGATAGAGTACGCTTTTAACAATAAGGCTTCTGGTTCGACTCCCATGTGGGATGGTGGCTACGCCCACCCGCAACTAAGATTGTAACACAGCACCTTGAGCTTAGAGGCCACTAGCTGCCGATGGGCAGCCAGATGGCGACTGGCGCCCTCCACAACTAAGATTGAAGAACAACAACTTGGCTGGTCCCCCTCCCTAATTCCCCAACACTGTTCCCCTCACACAATTCTCCAATTAAAAAACAAACAAACTGAAAATGGAACTACCTTATGACCCAGCAATTCCACTTTTAGGTATCTATCCAGAGAAATCCAAAATGCTAGTTTGAAAAAATTTATGCACCCCTATGTTTATTGCAGTGCTATTCACAATAGCCGAGACATGGAAACAACCAAAATGCCCAAATAAGTCAGACGGAAAAAGACAAATACCATATAATCTCACTTATGTGTGGAATCTAAAGAATAGAGTAAATGAGCAAACTAATCAGGAACAGTCAGGGATATAGAGAGAAAATTGAGCGTCGCTAGATGGGAGAGGGGTGGGGATGAGGGACAAAGTGAGGGGATTAAAATGATGGGTGACCACAAGATTGCCACTGTGATACAAAAGACTGGGGAATATAATCAATAATGTTGTAAAGATTTTGTAGGGTATCCGATGGACACTTGTCCTATTAGGGAGACCACTTCATGGACGGTGTAGATGCCTGACCTCTGCAGTGTACACCTGAAGCTGAAGCGAATGATAATGAATGTCAACTATAATTATATATATATATAAAATATATATATTTTATATATATATATATGGTTGTCAGAAAAGTCATGACATATTTTTGCAACGAAAAACATAGGATATATTCATTCACAGGATGTGGAGTACAGCATAAGGAACAGAGTCAGTGGAACTGTAACAGCTATATACAATGTCAGAGGGGTAGTAGATTGGGGGAAGGGGTTATCACTCTGTGAGGGGTATAAATGTCTATTACATTGTTTTGCACATCTGAAACTAATTTCTAAAAAAAGAAAAAAACAAAGAAAAAATATATTTGAAAGGGATTTCCCAGCTATGGTGACATAGAGATCAGTGAGAAGTAGTCAGAAGAAAGTAGTTTAACATGATAGCGTTAAAAGATAAACTTAGGCATATTAAAACATTTAAGAGTTTATTTGAGCAAAAAACATTTCAAATTTTGGAGCCAGCTGTAGGTAACTGAGACTGGGACAGCCAGCAAAGGTAAGTGGACCTTTGATGCAATGGGGTTGGCAGGGGTAGGGGGCGGGGGTGCAGCAGAAGTAGGCATAACCATTCTCACAAAGGACCCCCAATGCTAGGGGAGCTGCTTGGGATGGATTCCCACATCTGCAGGAGCCTGTGGGGGCCACCACCTGTCCACCCCAAGCCCGCAGACCGTGAGCTAGGTCAGTGTAAACAGCCTAGGGAAAGGAGACCAAAGTTCACCACAGCCAGTCTCACAAAGAGCCCTCTGTGCCCTGTGCCCTTTTACCCTAATGCCAAAAAGCTGTGGGCACAGAAGGGGGAGGGGTGTCAGAGCAAGAAGACCACGCCCTCTAGCATTAAAGGTATAAATCAGACTGTGCTGAGGGGTGGGAGGGTGAGAGTTGGTGGGATCTGATTTGAACATGAGATAGACTTTTAAAATTCGAATAGTTTCGAATCTTAAGAACTGGAATGAAAGCGTTTTAACGATGGGGACTGAAAAGTTGGGGAATCAGGCTGAGCCAGAGTGGAGGGAGCCTGCCCCCTAGTGGGGACGGAACAGAATTGACAGCCAATGAGAACGACCTTCCCGTCCCCACCCTCACCCACAGGGGCTAATTTCGTCTCACTTTGCAACTGGGAAATCTGTGGCTCTGAAAGTTAAGTGATTCAGCCAAGGTCATGTCTACTAATGGCAATGCTGAGACTGAAGCCCAGATAGATGCTCTGTCCTCCAAGCCAGAGAAGATTGAAGCGTATCTCCTGGTAGCCACGTGGGGGCGTCCTCACTGCGGACTGGGAGGTTGGGGGCCTCTACTGGCTGTAACCTGCCTGATGCAGGATTTACGACGTGCGCTGCTTGTTCCCTAGTTTAGGAAAACTTTCTGCTAGCACTGTGGAGAGTGTGGGAAGAAAGTTAGCGGCAGTCCTGACCAGCACGGGAGGCAAAATCAGTTTTGGCTAGAGTGACAGCCCAGATGTAATCTTAGCCCTTTGTCCCATTAGGTTTGACAGCCCAAGGGTTGGTGCAAGTGTGTGTGATTGAGAAACGAGCGATATTGCGGCCTAATGTTCCTGGCGGAAGCAGCCTTGTAAAAAGGGAACGGAGGGATTACAAACCAGCCTCCCCTTGCCCCCTCTGCCTTCAAGTTCTGCCACAGGGAACACTCAGTTCTCAGCCCACCGCAGACATGGGGATGACCCAGCCCCCCCAGGAAAGGCGGGCCTCTAGGGCGAAGGCACTCTCAGTCAGCTCTGACCTGAACTTGCTAACACCGCCTTGCCCTGCCCTGCCCTTGGCTGAAAAGTTTTCCCACATCGGGGCATTTCCGCTTGGACCCTGGCCTCTTAGACTCACACTCAAGAAAAAGCAGGTCCAGACTCTAGAAAATGGGGGTTTGGGGAAGGTTTGCAATTAGGGGAGTAACTGGTGCAACATCTTACACTACCTCTTTCTCCTTGAGGTCTGTGACTGCACGCCCACTGACTCTTCTTTCTCCTGGTGGCTTCGCGTCAGTGTCCTCGGCTGCCGCCTCCTTCATAGACCCCCCGCCTCTTCCAAGTAAGAACTAGAAAACTCCATAGGGGTTTCTTCAACTAAGTACATTGGGAGTGATCAGGACTCATTCTGGACCCTGTCTTCTCCCCACACTCTGCAGAGGTGAGCTCAACTTCTCTCGTTCTCATAAGGACCGCTACATACCCATGACACTGAAATTCGTATATCTAGCCCAGAACTCTGGTCCCATTTGCCTACCTGATATCTTCATTTGTGTGTCTCACGAGCATCTCAAATTCAGTATCTTTCAAACTGAACTTACAATTCTCCTTTAGTAAATCCTATTGATTCTACCTCCAAAATACATATCAAATGTATCCATTTTTCCTCCATCTCTTCTGCTTCCACTCTTGCTTGAGCTCACGGCATATTTCCTGTTGAACTTGCCATGGCCCTTTTCCCCCTGACATGTCCTCTTAATGTGACCTTCAGCTCATTCTCCATAGACCCACCAGAGTAATCTGGTTAGATTGCAAATCCAATCATTTTAGTCCCGTATGTAAATCCCTGAATGGTACTGTATTCAGAATGAAACCTAACATTGTACCATGACCTGGCCCCTATCTACCTGTTAACCATTAGTGCTGCTCACCCGGGTTTTCATTCCTTCTCTCCTTCTAGGCAAATGGAATGATTGCACTTCCTCATACCCTTCAAATGGAGATAGGACCCTGTGACTTGCTTTGGATCATGAAATGTGAGTAAAAATGATCTGAAAGCCAGTACATGACGACTAATGCATATTTTCTTCTCCTGCTACAGTGATTAGGGAAACCAGTATTGATATGCTGGTGCCACAAGATTGAAGCAGCCTGCATTGCTGGTAATAGATATAGAACAGCTACCCTGGAGTTTGCCCAGATTCCCAGTGGATTTTTCATGACTGGGGGGGAGGGAAGCTTCTGTTGTGAGATTTGGAGGTTGTTTGTTACTGCAGCAAAACACACTATAGAAAGAGAGGTTAGTGGTGGGAATCCTTTGTAAAACAAAAGCAAAGGACAGACTTTTTTTTCGGATAATTTTCTTGTTTTTCATTAGATTATAAAAAGATTAACAACTGGCTCTTATTAATTATTCACCAAAAAATCACAATGAATTCCCAAATTGGAGTAAATTTCTGGGTGGTCAAAGGAGGAGGCACATACACATTTTTGACAGGTAATAACAATCCCGGTTAACAACTCTGGATGTGGGTGGGCAAGACTGGATTACCACGGGGGAGGGGGAGATGTGGGGGAAACTTTACAGAGAGAGAAGTTGAGATTGAGGAAAAGGCACCTTAGATGTGTTTAAATATCATTACTAAAGTTAAACATTAACCAAGAAAGACATACTTTATTCCCATCACCCAAGTAACACAGATTCACTTTGTCTTAGGTTTAAAATATGCCAGGAAGGATCTGAGTGATCCAAATTTGGCTGAAAAGTGAGCAGTTTGTGGGAAACACATATTTTCCAAACAGGAGCATTTCTTTGGCTCCTATTACTATATATCTTCAATGATTGGCAGCATTTAATAAGAAATTTGAAGAGGGAGGGAGACAGAAACAGAGAGAGAAGACAAATAGAAAGGTAGAAAGGAAGGCTGATAGTGGGAAAGGAAGGGAGGGAGGGAGGGAGGGAAAGAAAGACAGAGGGAAGGACAGAAGGAAATAAATCTGTGATGAAGCTGGTACGTGCAGTCTCAGGGAGAGGAAAAGGACGACCAACCCTTCCTAAAGACCCCTTAAACACACAAAAGAGGAGGTGGCATTGTTCTGACCCTTTGTATCCAGAGTGCCCCTACTTTGGGAGACTCAAGCTGAAATGGTGTGGTCACTACCAGTGAATGCAGTGACCTCTGAATGAGCTAGCCCCCAGGCAGAGCAACCAGAAAAGGGCAACTCGCAGAGGTCATCTTCTCCAGAACATGCGAGAAATCACCAGAAGATACTGAAATCAAACTTTTTTTTTTTAAATCCTTGTTTTTCATTAGACTATAAAAAGGTTAACAACTGGCTCTTATTCATTGTTCACAAAAAGAATCACAATGACTCCATGTCCGTTGGCTCTAGGGCACTGCTAAGGCATTCCATCGGCGAGGGTCCCTGTTTTATGTCTCAGACTCCCCCGGTTCTAGGGACTGAGCAGATGTCCTGCTGGACCTCTCCAAGGAATGGGCTTCCAGGGCTCCGTACCAATGTCTTCTTATAAGCAGAACGGGGTGGCATTGATCAGACAGCACTCTCATTCTGAACCATGAGCAGCCTGGCCTGAGCGATCTCTTCTTTTTTGAAGGACAAGACCTTGTGTCCACTGTGAAGTGCATTTCCCACAATCCCTATCATTGAGTTAGTGCAGTTCTGCTCAAAGCTAGAGGCCCTAGGTGTGGCTCAGCCTCCGGGGTTCTTGGATGAGACCAGAGATGGTCTCAAGGTTGGTACATTTGGCTGAGTAGAAAGCTTCAGGATGGGCCATATAAGCCCAGGTTCCGGGCAGCTTGGGAGATCCTGGGAGTTTTCCTCTGGGGAAATGGATAATGAGCTGGTTTTCCAGACCTGTGTGGGTTCTTTGTAGAGGAAGGGCACTGAATGCCAATGTTTAAGCCGGATCCCACTGCCTTTGTTTGGGTATTGGTCACCTGACACCCATGCTGGGCTGCCTCTGGGATCCTAGTCTCTTGCTGAGTCATCTGCTTGTTTTCAAACAAGCCTGGGTCTCCTTTCTGAAGGAGCCTTTGCTCAGGCCCCATGAGCTTGCCCTTGTGTTTTACTTGACGACCGGCTTCCTGGTGGAAGGTTTGGATCAAGCAGTGCATCTGTAGGTGTGTGTGCCATGGAGACTCAGGGGCCTGAAGACAGCTTCTGTCGGCCTCCTCGGGGATCCCCGTGGCCTTAGGGTCCACTTTGTCCAAGGACAGCGAGTGCCTTCTTTCCTTGTTAATCCAGACAGCGCTGACCATGGATTCAGCAGGAGCAGGCGCGTTCCCTCCTGAGAAAGCAAGGACAAGCAGGGTCACCACCGGACAGGACATGGGCAGCTCTCATTGTGGGGCTCAGAGCTTTCAAGCTTGAAAGGAGGCTATGCCCCAAACATAAAGGAGGCCAGGTACCCATACACTGCGTGTGTGTGTGTGTGTGTGTGTGTGTGTGTGTGTGTACACACATACATGGACACACACATATGTCCACACACAGGCACCCACTCCCACCCATGCGAGCTGTCTCTCTCTCTCTCTGTCTCTCTTGCACACACAGTTATTCATTCATTCAGCATACTTATTGAGCACTTATTATGTGCCAGCCATTATGTATTCTAGGTCCTGGGAATACAGCACTGAACACTGAGACAAAATCCATACCTTCATGATGTGTTGTAGTGGGGAGGAGAAACAAGAAGCAAATGAATATATTGTGAAGTTTCAGATGGTCACCAATGCTATAGAGAAAACCTCAAGCATAATAGAGTTTAATAGTAGACTTCAGTTTTTTACTACAGTAAGGGAGTGACCGCTAGGAGAGTGACGGGACTAGCATTTTCAAGCTGAAAGAAGCAAGACGTGCACATGTTCACCCACGTAAGGACTCACATCACTCACCAGTGGAAAAGGCTGATGGGATTTGTGTTCTGGGATCCGGGCAATGGGTTTACCATCCAGAGCACAAGAGGGGAGAGCTGTGTTTCGAAGCAGCTTCTCTCGGAGGACTGGCCTTTATGCTTTTAGCACATAGACACTGTCCTGGGGACACATCTGCAAAACCTAGTGCTTCCCTGAGCTGGCTTCAGGGGTGAGGATGCAGGCCCGTCTCTCTTCTTCCTCAGGGACATATTTTTACCTCCATGTGGAACATGATAGTTTACAGTCATCTCTTGGTGGCAGCGACGGTTGTGGGGATGACTGAAAGGTACATTCCTATAGAAAGTAGGTCTGTGACAAGCCTGCAGTTCCCTCTGAATGGTCAGTGAAGCCCATGGGAGCATGTTGGCATTTGTCACAGCAGGACGCCCTATAGGTGACAAAGTGCATGGGGAAGTGGGGAAATGGTGTCTGAGGAATCAAATCATAAGGAAGCCCCTGAGCTCTGGTTCTGGGAATCCAAGAGAAACAGGACCAGCGCAGCCATCTTTGCAACAGTGACAGCCCCGTAAACGCTAATTCCAGTGGTAGGGCTGAAGCTTTGTTCCTGCTTCGTACCTGCACTACTATTTTCTTAGTGTAACACACATGAAAACCTTTACAAGTATTCAAAACGCTTTGTACTTATTTGAGGACAGAGGAGGATGGGGACGTGATGCTTCCTTAATTCTCCATCTTTGGCTCAGGTTGCCAGAAGATACCAGTTGAGGAACAGGTATTTTGAGTTCCTCCTTGATTTCTCTCTTCAGCTGGGATGAAGGAATGGGGACTGGAGATGTGAAAAGAGGAGCTGCCTGACAGGGTTGTTGGGAATGTTAGAGGAAATGTACATATCAACCGCCCAGCCCCGATCTGAGCTCCCACCCCCACTCCCTTTCTACATGAGATGAATCACACATTGCCTGAATGTGACAAAAGCATATGCCTTCTGGACACCAACCACTGGGGCACAGGGGCTTCCTAGACCTCAGCTCACGGTTCCATGGTGCCCTCTTGTTGCTCCAGGACAACCATGCTGCTACTTGGAACCGCATTTCTAGAGCCTAGATCCACTCTGTAATGCTGAGGCAGAATGAAGAAAGCTAATTCCAGGGTCCTTCCTTCCATTCACCAGCTCCCAGAACACCTGCCCTTCCAAACACAACCCAATGTCTTGAGACACAGTTTTTAGCGGGAGCCAATCTCAGTGGCCACTTTGTCTTCCTGGGTCTCTCTGTGGACTGGACACAGAGCATCACTATCTTCTAAATTCCCTCTGCTCACTTGACTAATCATGACATTAATATCTCCTGGGGGGTTTTTCCCTACCATTTAAAAAATATTTAATTGTGGTAAAACACACATGACATGAAATTTACCATTGTAACCATTTTTAGGGATACAGTTCAGTAGTGTTAAGTACATTCATATTGTCATGCAGCTGATCTCCAGAACTTTTTCATCATCCCAGACAAAAACTCTGTACCCCTTAAACCACACCCGGACTCTGTTCCCCCTCCTCCCTGCTCTTAGCAACCACCCTTCTACTTCCTATGAATTTGACTCCTCCAGGTACCTCCTAGAAGTAACAGCATACAGGATTTGTCTTTTTGTGACGGGTTTGTTTCACTTAGCTTAATGTTTTCAAAGTTCATCCATCGTTATACAGGCTCAGCACGTGTCAGAGTTTCCTTCCTTTTAAAGACTATGATATGCCTACTCTCTCTGTCTTCCTTCACGTCTCTTCCTTGGCTTGTCCCATTATGAATTCAAGTGTCTGGAATATTCCAGAACTCTAATTTTCATCCCATCCTCTTGTCAATTTACACATTGAGCTGCCACAATTTTACCCCATGTCCACAGTTTCAACTACCACCTGTAGGTTGATGACCCCAAATCTATATCTGCAGCCCAGATATCTCTCCTGAGATGCAAGCTGGTTGGAAGTTCTACAGACAACTATCTCAAATGCAGCATATTCACCAACAAATTGATCTTTCCCTACCGAATATATTCCCTGTCTGAATGAATGGCACCCCCATATACCCTGCTGCTAAAATATAGGCAAAATTGCTTTTTTGTCTCTCTAGCATTATATTCATCTTATTTTTGTAAACTTACCCTGATTTCTCCCTGGAAAACTATAACTATCTTATTCTTCACACCCAGTCTCAGTGCTTTAAGTGTCCTTCCAACTCAGACTAATGAGATATAAGTGACCTGGTTCTCAGCCTATCAGCATTAACGCCCTGATGAGCTTTGTAGGTATCAATCCACTTAATTCCTACAACAACCCTATATTTTAGGTACTACAGTTATTCCTAATGGACAGATGAGGAACCTGAGTCACAGAGAATTTATATAACTTGTTCAAAGCTGTACATAGCAAGACAGTGGCAGAGCTGGGACTCCGGTCCTTCAGAGACCAAGTACAACACCCCTCCATCAGGCAGTGCGTGACTTCTCACAATTAGAGAAAAATGCAGAATTGTACACTGTTAGAAGTGCCCTAAAAGGCCCGGATGTAGCCTGGGGGTCAGAAGTCATCTCTGAGAAAGCAGCAGCCTGAGCACTCCTTGCATTAATATGCCCTAAGGTATCACTTGGTAATGACAGGGGAGGGCGCTCTGAGTTGCAGAATGCAGGAGAAACGGCCAGAGGGAGGGTTGCGGACAGGGCATGGTGACTACCACGGGGCATGTGGAGTTTGAGCTGGCTTTGGGACGTGCCCATTACATGGATCTGTGAGTCTGAATCGCAGGTGTGTTAAGCATGGTGCTTTCATTTGATAGGGGTTTAATTTAATAAGTGTTTGCTGAGTGACTGAATAAATAAACACCCTTGAGGATGGGGTAGGGCTTTGAGAACCTTTCCCCTTATGCCCTGCAGAGATGGGAGGGTGGTGGTATTTGACTGTGCCAACTCAGTTCGAAGGGATCCCACTGGTTGGCAACAGCCTTAGTAATGTGAGATGGGTGCTTTCAGCTCAGAAGTGCCACTTTTGTCTCCAAAAGGCCACACACATACTTCCTGTCCCGGGCAGTGAGGTCCCTCTGGCCCCAGATTTCTTCCCAGCCTACCTAGTGCAGGGTGGGTCACTCAAAGAGTCCTGAACTGTGCAAATCACTGTAGAAACTCCCAGGCACAGCCTTGACCTCTGAGGGGACCTCCTCACCTCCTTTAACCTGTTCCTCTGTTAGAGGATGAAGGGCTGGGTTTGACAATCGCATGATTTCTGAGCCATGTGCTCCTAACTTCCTTCTGGAATGAAACCTGCGTTCCCAAAGGGCAGCGGTTCGCCCCTTGGAAGAAGGGGATTCTGTGTCTCCTGGCACCTCCCTGGCTGCTGCTTGAGGCTGCGATGACGGAGCTCCCTGAGGCAGGACCACTCCTGGGTTCCTGAGCCCCGTGCTTCCTCTAGCCAGTGCCCTGGCTGTTGGGAATGCCATGTCTTCTCTCTCCAGAGCCAGCCTCTCAGCTTTGCAGGAGGTGCCTGGGTGAGACCAGCCAGGAAGCTGAGCTCCCATCTCCCCACCTGGCTTAGCAGGGGGGCCAAGCCCAGCTCACCAGGCAGACCAGTCCAGCAAGATCAGATCATAGGAGCCGAGGCCACGGAACAGCAGGCTGCCGGCCAGATGCCTGGCTGAGGCCCCTGGCTCTGTTGGTAGGGGGACTGAGCCCCGTGGAACTGCCCTGAACCAGCCTCCCTGCTCTAGCTCTAGCTCCAGGTGGCCTGCACTCCAGCTCTTCCCCACCAGGAGGGCCAGCAGAGCTCCGGTTCTGCCCTGCGGGCAGCTCAAGCCTTCACTCCCCTTCCACCCCCAGCCAGGCCCCCCTCCCCTCCACTGCTGCTCCCAGGACCTGCCCAGCCCTACCTTTCGGCAGTACCACCAGGTGAGCCTGGGCCCTCTGCTGCTGCCTCAAGCCTTCGTACTGGGCTCGCAGGAGTTGGATGCTGAGTGGGGGCCCTTTCCCCGGGGCCTGAGTCCTGGAGCTGTCAGCCATGAAGCGAGACCCCACCTGCCAGAAGTGGGCAGGGCAGAAGCATTGGCAGGGCAACCCCTTCATCCGGATCCGGGAGAAAAGCAAACACTGATGGGAGGGGTAGGGGGCGGGGTGGGAGGCGGCTGGAGCAAAAGGGGATTGGGGAGGGAAGGTGGGAAGATGCGGGGGAGGGAG
>NW_017731374.1:3674264-3682734 GCF_001890085.2 Hipposideros armiger
GAGATGTTGAGGGGCGGAAAAGGTAAGTGAAAAAGCAAGTGGAGGGAAATGTAAGGCCAGGTAGAAAGGTGGGGAAGGAGTAAAGCTAGGAGAGGAGAGACAGACCAGCTAGGGGGAAACAGAAGAGGGAGGAGAACTATGGGGGAAAGAAAAGTCAGGAGGAGGAGGGCAGTTGGGGTGGAGGAAAGGAAGGAAGAGGAAAGGAAAGAACAGAGGAAGAAGGTGGCAAGAGGGATCGAGGAGGTGAGAGAAGAGTGAGGACGTTGGAGCCGCAGGAGGATGAAGGGGGACTAGGCGTGAATGGGGAGTTGGAGATTGAGGGGCCCCGGGGCGAAGGGAGGAGGAAGGGAATAAAGAGAAAGGCAAGCACAGCTGTTCAGAGTCCTTCTAGGGGCTCAAGGAGGCGTCGTATTTCCAGGTCCTTCGCTGCTCGATCCCAAAGTTTAGAATCCAATTCCAAGAGCTATGGTGAAGCCTGCCGACCCCTAGCAGAGCTGGAGCTGATGCTGGGGAATTCCGCCGAGTGCTGGCTTGGCTCACACCTCTTAGACTGGAACCTGGACGCTCATCAACAAACCACCCCTTTCAGTTTGCAGTTGGAAAAGGAACACCCTCTGCAGCCTGACAAAGCCGGTGCCCCTGGGATGTGCATGCTGCAGCCATGTCCTAGGGAATCCCAGTAGCAAAGGTGTCCCCAAGGTCTCCACTCACCCCCAACACACATCTCAGGAGAAAGCCCAGCCCCAAAGTCTTTCTTAGGGGAAGAGCCCAGGGGAGCCCAGGCCTCTAGCCAAATCCCACCTCTCTGACATTCAGTGCAGCCTTTGAGGTTTCAACATTCTCCAACCAAGCAGGAAGCTGGTGTTTATCTTACCCACAGCTAGGTGCGGCCTCCCCCTCTGCTTGCCAGCCCCACCATCTCTGTATCCCCTCTGAACTCAAGACCCTTTGCCTCAGCTTCAACCCATCTTTGTTCCATTTGGTCAATGAAGTGCCTTTTCTATCTTCTAATATGGGGCTAACAGATTTCCCAGTTTTCCAAGACACCTACAGAGGCAATGGAAACAGTAGAGACTGGATTTCGGGGAAGTTTGGGAGGTTAACTGGATGGGATCTAGCCATTAGGTGTGGGGGTGAGAGACGGAGGGTCCATCTTCATTGAGTAGTGTGTTAGTTTGTTAGGGCTGCTAAAGAAAACAAAGTACCAGAAATTGCTCGCCATTTGTGTGTCACTGGAGATTGCTAGTCATTGGATGTGCACTGCGGATTGTGGATTGTGGATGTGCTAATCATTGGATGTGGGGGTAAGAGACTGGAGGGTTCATTTTCACTGAGTAGTGTGTTTGTGTGCTAGGGCTTCAAAAGAAAACAATTTGGTGGCTTAAACAACAGTAATCTATTGTCTCACAGTTTCAGAGGCTCGAAGTCTGAGATCGAGGTGTCAGTCAGCAAGGTTGGTTCCTTCTGGGGGCTGGGAGACAGAATCTGTCCCATGCCTTTCCCCAGCTTCTGAGGGTCTGCTGGCAAACTTTGGTGTTCCTTGGCTTGTAGAAGCATCACCTGATCTCTGCCTTTATATTCATGTGGCGTTCTCCCTGTATCAAAATTTGTCTCTGTGTCAAAATTTGTCCTTTTTATAAGGAAGGACAACAGTCATATTGGATTAGGGCCCACTAATGACCTCATCTTGATTCAATTAATTAAATCTGCAATGACTCTATTTCCAAATAGAGTCACCTTCTGAGGTACGGGTGTTAGAACTTCAACATATGAATTTTGGAGGACACAATTTAACCCATACCTGGTAGAGAACAGGTAGTTCCAGTCACAGAGATGGCAGAAGAGAGGAGACCGGGAACGCAGAAGAGGAGGCCTTTGTCTTAGGTGTTATGTTTGAGGTCCCTAGGGTCTTTGGGTCATCGGGAGTAAGTTAGATGCTTGGTAGAGAAACGTAAATGTCATCATTTGTGAAAATGATACAGTTCATGATTGGAAAAGCTTTATCGTTAGACAGTCAGGCATCTATAAAATTGGGAGATGGTCCAAAGTAGCTCTTTCTCTTCCCTTTCCAGTCTTCCCGTTTGCTTTTTCAAGTTCATGTTTGACGGGCGGAGAGGCTCCCTCCATGCACTCCTACTTCCTTCTTTCTCCTCCCTTGTCTCAGAGTCTAGCTTCTTTCTCTTGGCACCTGGTCCATCGTTATGTTCTAAGTATTGAAAGAGAGGATGAGTGGTCTAGGCTGGTGGAGTTTCTAGAAGACTGCTTCTTCACATTATTTCTGTATTATTATATGTTTTAAAAAGGCCTCACTCTCTTTTTCTCACCTCATCAAGACCTTCTCAGTTATCCTGACTATGAGTAGAGTGGATATACACTCCTGGAAGAGGGTTCATGGAGGTGAAACTGCCCACCTGACCTCATAAAAATGATAGCCTTCAGCCCATGTGTGGCAGCTGAAGTCTTAGAATTGAATGAAATCTCCAATTTAGGAGGATGTTTCAAGATACCAGGTTCTGGGAAGACCAATATGTAAGAGGCAGGCAGAAGTAAGAAGATAAGGTTGAAAACTGAAAAAGTGAAATCAAAATGGCAGGAGAAGAACCAGTAACGAGGTGGATTCCAGACTGTAAGGAAGGAAAGAGATGTCACAAATGATGCAGTGTGGTCAAAATGGGGGAGACAGAATTTCCTCATCTCTCTACCTGCCCTATAGAATAGCACCTGAGAAATATACATGCAGAAGAATATATGCAGAAGACTGGTTATCAGCCTGGCTACATGGTACAACAGCCTTGGGAGTTTTTCTTAAAAACACTAATGTTTCAGTGCTTCCCCTAAACAGCCTGATTTAATTAGTCCGAGGTGGCCAATCTGCAGATTGGTATAATTCTAAAGTTCTCCACTGCACTAGAGAGCCATCTGCCTAGTGGTTTTCTGAGGCCCTGGGTCTCTGTTTAAGAGACAAGTGGTGGAAGATAGCCCAAACGTCTTCATCCCTTTAGAACAGGATGTCTCTCTGTCATGAGCAGAAGGTAAGAGGGACCCTCCATGCTGGGCCAGCTGCAACTGCCGTAAAATTGGACTTGATTTCCACTGCATTTTGACATTGAGTTGTCAGTCTTCACCTTTAGTATTAATAATTGCCTGTTTCTGTGTGTGCATCTTTTTTAAAAAAAACTTTACTGGGGAGCAGTGTGTTTTTCCAGGACCCATCAGCTCCAAGTCAAGTAGTTATTTCAATCTAGTTGTGGAGGGCGTGGGGATCGAACTGGCAACCTTGGTGTTATGAGCACTGCGCTCTAACCAACTGAGCTAACCGGCCACCCAATGTGTGCATCTTTGTAGATATTTCAGTGAGAAGTAGGAGAGGCTATCAGCTGCCACTTGCATGTCTTTTAGAAGCTTAAGTTCCTTTTTTACTTCATATGGCTCCTCTCCCTCTCTCTCTTTTAACACCCCAATCTCTAACCCATTTGGAACTGATTTTAGTGTTAGAGTGTTAGGTATGAGGCAAGGATGTAGCTCTTTTTTTTTTTCTCTAAATAATTGTCCAATTGTCCCAATACCATTTATGGAATAAACTTTTTTCCCCCTATGATTTGAGATAACAACAAAAATAGCATAAGAAAAAAAAAACAGCAACTGTATTATAACTCAGGAATTCTTCAGAAAAAAATGAAAACTGTGATTGAGCCTGGAGCCCTTTTTGGATAGTAATGACTGCTGCTACCGAAAGGGTGTCCCTTCATTATCCAAGTAGACTCTCTAGGGGAGCAAGAAACAAGCTTTGAGTTTGCTCAGGGTTTGAGACATTGGAGTAGGGATGAGATGCTCTGTTATTTGAGGAAGTATTTTCTTTTTCCATATGTATTTAAGTAGGACCGAACCTGAAATGTCAAGTCTGTGTTTGAGAGATAAGCCTGTGATTATTCTAACATGACCACTAATTAAAGGAAGCACTATTCCTGCAGCTCTCACTGAAGCTTATAGTAAAGGAAATTAGACCAAGAGGATTCGGGTCTGCTCCTGTCCAAGAGATCAGCTGTTCTAAGAGACTTGGGTGGCAATAGGTGTCACTTGTCCCTTAGGGCACTACTCCAGAGAGAATCACTCCAACTGGAGGCACTGTGACCTAAGGGCCAGCCTCGGGTGGGTGGAGATTCAGAGACTTGAAGATGGAAGCCCATAGGGAGATGGTTTGAGAGCCACGTACACAGTGGGGATGGGACAGGAGTGGGTTCTGTCCTGGTGAAGGACTTTCATTTCAAGTTCTTTCCACTGGGGACTCCAGGGAAAGCTTAAGGTACCCCAACCTCTAGGTTTTCCTCTTCTCCTCTGTCCCCAGTACCTCCCCAATACTAATCTGCTTTCTATTTCTATGGGTTTGCCTCTTCATATAAATGGAACCATGCAATATGTGACCTAACTTCTTTCACTTAGCATAATGTTTTCAGGGTTCATCTATGTCGTAGCATGTATCAGTATTTCATTCCTTTTTAGGCTTGAACAATATTCTATCGTACGAATATATCTTTTGTTTATCCATTCGTCTGTTGATGGACATTTTGGTTATTGTGAATAGCATTATTGTGAACAGTGCTGCTGTGAATATTTTCAAACAGGTTTTTGTTTGAATACCTGTTTTCAGTTCTTTTGGGACTAAATCTAGGAGTCTACTCCTTGCTGAGTCATATGGTTCTTGTATTTTTTAAAATTAGTTTCAGGTGTATAAAGCAACATAATAAATATTTAGATATTTAAACCCCTCATAAAGTGCTAACCCACCCCTCAAGTTACTACCCCTCTGAAATCTTATATAGCTGTTCAATACTATCGACTATCTTCCCTATGTTGTACTCCACATCCCGTGACTATATATACCTATATATTTAGTTACAGTTGACATCCAATATTATCCTACTTCAGCTTCAGGTGTATAGCATAGTGGTCAGGCATCTACACAGTCTATGATGTGATCCCCCTGGTAAGTCCAGTGCCCATCTGGCACTTTACATGACCTTTACAACATTGTTGATTACATTCCCCATACTGTATTAACTACCAATTTGTATTTCTTCATGCCTTCACCTTTTTCGCCCTGCCCCCAAACCCCATTCTCTTCTATCACCCTGATAGATCTAGTACCTGTCTGGCACCATACCTAGTTATTACAATATTGTTGACAATGTTCCTTATGCTATACCCTACGTCCCATGACTATTGCTTGTATGTTTTTATTGCAAAGCTTTCTTGGCTGAAAATGTGTTGTGTTTTGATGCTGTTGAAAGATCTCTGTGTTGTATGCTTTGGTTCCCTGTTGACATGCCAAGAGCTCTGCCCTGCAGGAGTTCATGTGTTTAGTTTTTTGGAAAGAGGATTATCATTTATAATTTTTAACCATGTAATGACAAAATAACTCCCTGGCCAGAAACAAGATTTTCAGAAGCAAGGATACTTTCTGACCCATTTTTACTTCTTTTCTCCACGCTAGTATTTCAAGTACATTAAAAGACCGTTGTGGAGAAATGCATAAAAGTTCTCCCAAATCTGGTTTGCTGTGGCCCGTCAGAATTTTGTGCAATTACTAGTTTATCTAATAATCGTATAAAATCATTAGGGGAATTTTAGAGGCAGTGTAATGATTATGTGCCTGTAATCTGATACCTGGGTTTGAATCCTGGCTCTGCCACTTACTCGTTGCGGAATCTTGGGCGAGTTTCTTAACATAAGAAATATCCCTGTGCCTCAGTTTTCCCATCGGCTAAATGGAGCCAATAATATCACCTTTGTAAGGATGCAATGTCTTAGAACAGTACCTGGCGTGAGTTTGGCACTACATGCATGAGCTTATTTTGAATGTAAATTCACAAATTCATCCAAATAATTACAATATCTTTAATCAACATAATAAGTTAATAGTACAAGTCTTCTAAAGGGGGATTTTACTGATTTTAGTTTTGACAATGTCTATCACTCTCTACAAAAGAACATTTTTTCTCCCAAAATAACACATATAAAAGCTATTGAAAGAATACTATGAGACAACTACTTAATAATTAATTTCAAATACATAAAAAGAGATATCACACATTTAAAAACAATTTTACTAATAACAAAACATAATGTACTATAATAATAATAGACCCCACATTTTGGTTTTGAGGTCGATTCAATTCACTCAACATCTATTCATTCAATACAAACTTATTCAGCTGTTACAATGACCCAGACTGACTAATCAGTATAAAACAGTAAATTACACAGACACCATTCTCATGGCATTTCCAGCCCAGTGATGGGATAGAAATGAAAAACAAGTAAACTAAAAACTACATAATTATAGTTTATGATATGAGCTAGATGAAGAGAGCATAATAAATAACTTAAATGAAATAAATGTACATAAAGTGTTTGGGGGGAGTTCCTGACCCTTAAACAATGTGCAATAAATGTTATCTATGATTATTTATGATTCCAATAATTATTATAATTTATCCAGTTTATTCACCTGTAAAAAAAAAAAAATTCATCATCTTAAAGTTTCCTGCCCTCTAGTGGGGACTTTGAGTCATAGCCACACAAACAACTGAGGAAGGTGGAGTGTTTTTTAGTTTCCAGCTGCTATTTAATGAGCTCCTGCTGGTTGGGATGCCCAGCATGGTACTAGACAGGCCACGTAAGAGAGGACCCCGCATGCCCATAACTTCCTTCAGAGGCCTTCTTTAGGCATGATTGGTGCCATGTGACCTCACCACCTTCCCTGGGCACCATCGTCAGCGACCCGTGAAGTGTCCTGTGGTAGAAATTCTACTAAATAGGGCTCCGCATACAGGAAAGTGATAGGCCCAGCTGATCAGTCTTCAAAATAGAGCAAGACAGAGCCAACTAATCCACAATCAAATCAAAGAGATGGAAAGTACTTGAACCACAATGGCAAAGCCTCAGAGTGAAGAATGCCTGCTCCTGATCCGCCAGGACTGCCTTCTATCCCAAAGATGTTGCAGTAGCCCCAGGTAAGTCCAGGTGGGGCTTGTGACCATGGCTTTTCCCCTACCTTCCCTGAACATGTTTACAGTAACCCTGAGTTATCCCACATAATTCCAGCGTCAAAGAGCTTAACAAAGATGGGTTTTTTTTGGTATTTTTTTTTTAAGATTTTATTGGGGAATTGGGGAGAAGGGAACAGACAAGTTGCTGTCCTTTTGTTTTGTTCTTCAGTCTAGTTGTGGAGGACGTTGCTTCACTGGCCCAAGTTGGTACCATCATTGCGCTCTTCCCGGGCGAGGCAGATCAGTCGCCGGCTTCTGGACGGCCGCTCACTGCGGCTGCTGGCTACACACGGTAGCCCATGACAGCCCACTGCAGCAGGGGCTGCAGCCTACGCCGTCACCAGCGACTCACGGCAGCCCAGCTCCAGGTTGAGCTGTTGTTCAGCATCTTAGCTGTAGAGGGCAGTGTCACTGGCCCTCACATGTGGGATCTGAGCTGGGGCCCTCTGGCGTCCCAAGCCAGCTCTTAACCACCACACCACTTGGCCGGACCACAAAGATGTTTTAATAAGCCTTCCCATTTCACCCTTGCAAGCCTCCTGAGAAAAAGATACGATTATCTCTGTTTTAGGGGCTCAGAGAGGTTGAGTTACCTACCCAAGGTCCCACAGCTAATAACTGGCAGTAGAGAATCTGAGCCTCCTCCTCTCTGTGATCAGACCTTGTGATATCAGACCTTCTACTACCCCATAAACCATATCTGTCATATTGAACCCTGAGTTTAAATGGAGATATGGAGATTACATGCTCTCCCACTTTATTTTATAGCAAAACACTCTTTTAAAAATAACTAGGTTAAACAACTTTAATCAGGTTATCAGATAAGGTTTTGCATGAGCTTTCAAAATCAGTTAACACCTGGGAACAATTTGATCCCTTACCCCATAATCTTTAAGTTTTCCTTTCATGATCTCACTCGGAATCTGATGATGGATTGCAAAGCCTTCCCGTAGTTTGGGCCCACATTCTTGGGGATTGCGTTCTGTTTTAGCCAAAGCTAGACGACTGCTGTCCTAAGGCGTGTAAACTGACTCAGGGATGAGAATCCCTGACTGCACGTTCAGAAGCACTAACTGCATAAAGTTATGTATGCCGGGGCTTCATCCCATCCCTGCTGCATCCAAATCATAGAAGGAGGGGCCTGGGCATCGGTCCTTTAATTCTTGCCAGAGTGCAGCCAGGGCTAAGAACCACTGAACTATTTTAGTGGTTGTTTGTCAAGCTGCCTAGTTTGGGGGAATATTTTCTCTGTTCACACTCCTGGCAGGTCTGTTTGCAGAGATGCCTTTACAAGGGAGTGGTAGTAGTTAGGGGGTGGGGAAAGTGCAAGAAGGGTCCTGTCTGTCTTCCTACAAGCACCTGCTCTGGGTTCTCTGCCCCATCTTAACACAGGTATGGCCTAGACCAGTGGTTCTCAATCT
>NW_017731374.1:3682844-3688853 GCF_001890085.2 Hipposideros armiger
AGGAAGGTTGAGAACCGCTGGCCTAGACCCTCTGCACTGCTACCTGAACTCTGGACCTGTGACTCAGATTCAGGGAGGAATACTGAACCTAATTTCACAGACTTTCAGCTGGACTTAACCTACAGCTATCCGACCGGTAAATGTAACCCTGTCTTGTTATCCAGGCTATGAGCTTCTGCTTAGACTGCAGGCCTCCGCTCTATCATTCGCCTACACTGTGGGTATCTGAATAGCATGATAGTTTGCGCACAGACCTAGGTACTGCATGTCAGGGAAATTTTCTGAAAGTCCTACGGTTCTGTTTCTGTTTTTACCAAAGATTTCCACTGCACCTATATCATTTGGAAAATGACTTTTGGAGCCCAGGAGGTTTTACCAATGACCCTGGGCTTACAGGAATCCACTCAGTGTGAACTAGCCAGGTTAGAGGTGTTCAATTTGGCATAATTTCCCTGTTGAGTTTTCACATTTAATTTGGTCCTTTCTGATAGTCTAAAGGGCTATTATTTTTGTGTTTTGGTGGCTATGACCCCTCCAGGATCAGTAAGGCCCCCGATGTTCAAATATTAGAATAAAAAGACATGCTTAATACACTGTGTTTGAAAGAATTGGTGTTAAGTGACTACAGTATTTTCTACCATGTTTATCCCATGGAAAATCATTACCATTGTCAACAAAAGGACATCCAATCCTAGAGAACAGTTTTATGAAAGTTTATTAGAGCCAAACATTGAGGTCATGCCCTGAAGCAAGGTATCAACGGACTGAGAAAATGCTCTGGAGAATGGCGATTTTGCAGCTTATTTCATACATTAGAACCAAAGGAGGAGACGTAAGGAGGGTTACATGAAATCCGTCAGTGGTAGATCAAAGAGGCAGGAGAAAGCAAAGCTGGGAAATCTCTTGGATTAGATAAAAAGCAAAAGGAAGAAATACATGCTTCTTTTACATTGGTGGGCACAGGATAGTTAATAATTAACATTTACAGCACACAGAGATGGTATGCCAGGAACGAGATAACACTGAGGGGTTCTGTGGTCTGTGCTCTGGTGCCTGCGGTTGTGCCTTCAAGGGGTCTAGACAATTACTTTGATGTTTCAAAGGTATGTTATCCCAGATGCATAAGAACAGTGGACAGGGCTCACCTAAGGTCAAGACTGACCTTTGCTGAGGAAGCTGGGGGGGATGTGACTACCGGCCCTGTGTGGTTACTTCGGGTCACCGAGCTTGTCAGGCCTGCCACGTGACCCCCCCCCCACCCCTCCCCAAGCATGTCAGGTTTATTACATAGCCCTCTTTTTGTTCACACCATAATTTGAAGCACATTTGTGTTTTGCTAGAAATAATCTGATGTTATCAAAAGGGTTAGAGTCTCTTCCCAGTACCATTATCCAACAAACACAGGAAGGCTCCAGAGGTTTTGTCCTCTTTAACAAATTTGCTGGTTTCATGGATGTAATTTTATTTATCTTGCAGCCCAGAGTTACATTTTTTACCTCTGAATTATGCATTTGACATGAATAATTCTTTTCCATCTCAATGTTTTAATTAACAGCTTAAAAGATCATTTAGCAAGTAATATCAAGTTGCAAGGATTTAATCTGACTTGAAGTTCAAGGTGTGTATTTGATAGGAATAATTATCTTATTCATTTTCACAAGGAATTAAATCTTCAGTAATAAACAATTTATAAGGCCTTATTGCAGTTCTTCTCTTCTGTTATTGTTATCTATTTTTGTTATGATCCTCACTTGCATTCATTTCACTGATCTACAGGATTAGAAATCGATGTGTCGTTTTCAAACACTCAAAATTTTAATATATTTTAATCTAAAAATGTAAATTGGAAGTTAGAAAATAAATCAGAATGGCCTCATGTTTTCAAAAACAATTTTTCTCTTTAAATATTCAAAATTGCCTCAAAATTAAGGAACAAAAACATGAAGATATTATTCAATAAAGCCAGAAATTTTACTTGATTTCTGAAAATTAATTAAATCTTATTAAATACTTTTATAAAAAATAAAACTACTCCATTCTAGTATTCAATGTCCATCTTCTTGTCAATGTAAAGAATTATGATTAGTATCATGTTTCACATGGTTTCACGTGTTACATCTAGGCCTATATATTTCTATACAAATTCTGGAGTGAGGTGAATTCTGTAATATTGCAAAATGTTCCTCCGTTGCCATGTGCAGCTGTTGCAAACACTACACTAATTAGTGAGTACCTCAGGACTGAGAAGTGAAACAGAGGCAAGAGGGAGTCTCTAGCTTGACAGGAAAGGATGCTTCGTGACGCAAGAATCAACTCAACTGCCTTCAGGCTGAGAAGAATTGACAGGTGTTGTCTCTTACCTACTGCTTCTTCCACTCAATTAATTCCTCCTCGCACTCTAATGTAGCACCACCCAACTCTCCATCAGCAGCAACCCAAATATGTCGCAACTGTGCCAGTTGTAGATTGCTGACACACACACAAGCTCAACACTGAGGCTTCCAAGAACAACAGTGTATGAGTTCTCTGACGGTGGCCTGGTAGACTCTTGACTGGTTTAACCAAGGCTCTTTCTGATGCATGCCTTTTGGTGAATATATGCACATATTTCTTTGGGGGTATTAACTGGTGAGTTCTTACAGTCAATTTTTTTTTAATCTTTATATTAATACCTGTAGGTAATATAGATTCCTATAGGTTCTACCTCCAAAATATCTGTCACTTCTCAAACTTTAGCATGCTAAGAATCACCTAGAGAGAGCTTATTTAAAATGTATTGATCAGGGCCAGCTGAGTGGCGCATTGGTTAAGAGCTGGCTTGGGATGGCAGAGGGCCCCAGTTCAGATCCCACATATGAAGGCCAGTGACACTGCCCTCTGCAGCTAAGATGCTGAGCAACAGCTCAACCTGGAGCTGGACTGCCGTGAGTCGCCAGCAACACAGGTGGGTTGCCATGGGCTACCGTGTGTAGCCAGCAGCCAGTGTGAGCGGCCAGCAGCTGCTCTGAGTGGCCGTCCAGAAGCTGGCGACTAATCTGCCTCGCCCGGGAAGAGTGCAATGATGGTGCCAACTTGGGTCAGTGAAGCAATGTCCTCCACAACTAGACTGAAGAACAAAAGGACAGCAACTTGTCTGTTCCCCTTCCCCCAATTCCCCGATAAAAATCTTAAAAAAATAAAAAATAAAATGTATTGATCAGTGGGTCCCACCCCCAGGAATTCTAATTATCTAGAGGCCCAGGAATCTGCATTTGTTGGAAGTTTTCGGGCCCACACCAGCTCCTCTCCATCTCCCCAGTGACAGTTCCGGCCAGTCCTCCGGTTTCTCACTGCCTACCCTCCCCACTGATATCCAGGTGATTTTCATTACCACCTGCACATTTAAATCACCTGGAGAACTTTTAAATATTTACCGATGCCTGTGCTTCACCCGTAGCCAATTAAATCAGACTCTCTGGGAGTGGGGCCCCAGCTGCCAGTGCAACTTTAGAGCAAACCCAGTAGATTTGGCTGTGTGGCCAGGTTGGAGAATGACTGTTCTAATCTATCCACGGCTTCCTATGGTCTTTCTTATTCTGCCCTAAAGTATTTTAAGATTTCTTTCCTAGACCAGAGCGTCCCAGCCTGCATCCCAGAGAAGGCAAGCAGACGACAGGTGTGGCACGAAACATTGATCCGCTGGTAATTACGCTGCTCCTGGGCCTGCTCCTGCTTGGATGGTAGCTGGAGCTGAGTCAAGTTTGCTCTCCCCGTCCCTCCCCGAGACCCCCTCCCTGTCCCTTCCCTCCCCTGTCCTCCCCAACCCAACCCTGGTGTTCTCCGCTGCCTGCTGCAGACAAGGTGCCCATCGAAGTGCACAAGAATGGCGCCCAGGTGCTCAGGAAGCTCAACCTCAAGGTATGGCTGGTTGGGGAAGGTTGTGGGGGGCAGCATGGTGGTGGTGATGCAGGCCGGGCTGCGTGGAAGGATGAGTTGTAAGTGGTAGCCGCTAAATCTGTCTTTACATGTATTTCATTGTTTTGCCTGGTGGTCGTTGATGTGCATGGTTACAGGGGGACCACTCCAATGGTGCGTGCGTAGTATTCTGAAAACTAGTTGCATTATCATTTTAAAAGATTTAATTTGAAGGCATGAAACTGCATTTGAAATCTGTTGGCATCCCAGTACATTTTAACACGGTGTTGGACAATGAAAGTAAAGGAAAAGGGCAACGTTGTTTCTATTGAGTAACATTTCAAATGTTGGTGGTTAAATCCCACGCTGCCCACCATCTCCTCTCCTTTTAGCTTCCTCAGTCACTCCCACGGCCGCCTTTTGTGACCTTGTTGAGACCTCTGATCCCCAGACTCTATCACTTTTCTCCATCTCCACCAGCCTCCTCCTGGCTTTGCTTCTCTATTCATCTCGCTCTGATTCTATACTGCATTAGTATAATCAATCCTTTGAAAATGCTGTGAAGTCTTTTGCAGCCTCTCTACTGACTTGTCTGCTAAGACACACTCCTGCTTGCAGTGCGACGCCACCTTTGATCGCCTGCACCGAAGCAGCTGACTGAATGTGGCTGGAGGAAGCATAGAACATGGCTTTGAAGGGCAAACAAATGTCTCATTGGGCGTTCACCCCTGCCCACGCTGTCCTTTTGCATTTCAGGTTACTATTTCATACCTTCTCCTTAAAATTGCCTATTTGCTCTCCTCCCGTTTCCATTCGAGAGACTACAGATGGAAAGTCCATCTTCCTATCCCCAAACCCACAATCCTGTTTACACCTGCATGCATCTTTAGGTGTGAATTTATTTCTGGGCTCTCTATTCTGTTCCATTGTTCTGTGTGTCTGTTTTTATGCCAATACCATACTGTTTGACTACTATAGCTTTGTAATATATTGGGTTGTCAGGAAAGTCATGACGTATTTTTCCATGTTTTTCAATGCAAAAATGCATCATGACTTTCCCGACGACCCAATAGTTTAAAATTGGGGAGCATGATGCCTCCAGCTTTGGTCTTCTTTCTTAAGTTTGCTTCGGCTATTCGGGGTCTTCTGTGGTTCCATACACATTTTAGGAGTCTTTGTTCCATTTTTCTGAAAAAAAAATGCAATTGGAATTTTGATAATTATTGCATTAAATCTGTAGTTTGCTTTAGGCAGTATGGGCATCTTATTAATTCTTCCAATCCATAAACACAGAATATCTTTCCATCTATTTGTCTTCTTCAATTTCAATCTTTTTAAATTTAAGACTTGTTTTGTGGCTTAACATGATTTGTCCTGGAGATGTTACATGTGCACTTGAACAATGTGTATTCCGTTGCTTTTGGAATGTTCTGTGTCTTTTAAAGCCATCTGGGCTAATGTGTCACTTAAGGCCAGTGTTTCCTTATTTTTTGTCTGGATGATACATCCATCAATGTAAGTGGGGTACTGAAGTCCCTATTATTGTATGCTGTTTATTTCTCCCTTTAGGTTTAAATGTGCTTTATATATTTAGGTGCTCATGCACACATCTTTAGTCCACTGGTTATAATGGAGGAAATGACATTCCTATAAGTCTCTCCCATTGTGCTCTAAATCCCAATTCTTTCTTGACTACACAAGGAATTCCTTTTCAGGTATCCTTTTCTCTGCAAAATCAATCTCTACCTCTGTATCATTCCCATTTGCATGCTAGCAAACCCACCAGTCTTATACACAGAATGCCTCTTAACCACTTCTCTCAGCTTTACTTCAGAGCAAAATTTCTCGTGAGTTCTACAGACCCTGTTTCCCTTTACATTCTATCACTTCTTTAGACATTTCTTAAATTTGCAAGTGATGCATGAACACATTCTTGTTTTGAAACATCTAAACATTTAAAAATAAACCTAAAAGCACCCTGGGCCGGCGGAGTGGCGTGTTGGTTAAGAGCTGGCTTGGGACGCCAGAGGCCCCCGGTTCGGATCCCACATATGAGGGTCAGTGACACTGCCCTCTACAGCTAAGATGCTGAACAACAGCTCAACCTGGAGCTGG
>NW_017731374.1:3689049-3802719 GCF_001890085.2 Hipposideros armiger
AGCAACTTGTATGTTCCCCTTCCCCCAATTCCCCAATAAAAATCTTAACCCAAAAAACTAAAAACTAAAAGCACCCGTTTCTACCTATCCTCCTCTCCCGAAGTCACTGCTGTAGTTAGAAATGTTTCCTTGGAGGTATTTTTCTGTTAAAATTTACATGCAGATTTACCTATACAGCTAGCTAGCAAGTCTTGTATTTTATACACATGGAATCCTACTGCTCTGTATTGTCAATAGTGTTTTACCACTTTATTTTAGTGATGGAGATTTTCCTATTCCAGTAGTAATAGCTCCCTAGTGTCTATTATCTAGAAAGGATTTATCATGTTGAATTGAACCACTCCTCTATTGATGGGAGATCAATTTTGGGCTGCTACAAACAATACTGCAACAATCATCCTTGGACACTTTCCTTTACAAATGTTATTTCCTTCAGGCTACGAAGTGTGATTTTGAGGTCATTAATGATCAATCTGGCTTCCATCCCTATATATTTCTGGCCAATCACCATGTCCCATTTTGTTTTCCTGTCATCTTTCTTAGCTTGTCATTATAATGGTTAGCACTCCTTCCTCCTTGAAATCTCTTTACTTCTGGGATAAACCCCTTCTCTAGTTTTCCTCCTCCTTGGGCTTCCCTTAAGTTTTCTTTATTGGTTCCTATTTTACTTGGTCTCTAAATATTGGAAGTTCATTAGGTTGTCGAGGCCTCTTCACTCCGAATTCTCTTCCTGGGTCATCTCATATACACGTTTCTAAGTGCCATCTACGCGGCAATGTCTTCCGAAGTCCCTTCCCCAGTTGACCTGTTCTTTGAGTTCCAGACTAGTACCCGACAGCCTGCAGGACATCTTCATTTGGATGTATACCACTGAATCATGTATTTCACATGTCCAGAGAGAACCTGACTTGCTTCCTCAAATCCTCTTATTACATGGCACCCCAAATACCAATTTGCTCAAACCCAAAACCTGGGATTTACTCCAGGAATCCTACTCCCAGAAGTCCTTGGATGCTCTTTCCTGAATGTTATTGAGTTGCTACATACTGTTTCATATCTACCATCCCCCCCCCCCCCAATCACAGCCGTCATTTCTCTGGCCTAGGTAACTGCAAAAGCCTGATTGATATTCCAGTTCTTAATCTCCATCCCCAACCCATTTTCCATACAGCTGCCAAAATGAATTCTGTCAAGAGTACTTTACCTCCACCTTTCAATGGCTTACCTCTGCACGTAGGACAAGGCAGGCTGTAGAGGACAGGTTCCTGCTCCTCTATCCAGCTTATCTCACGCTTCTGCTGTAAGTACCAAGCGCTTTGACTCAGACCTTGTGTGTGCTGTTCTCTGCTGGAACTTTGCATGTCAGAGTCCTTTACATTAATCAGGTTTCAGCTTAGTAACTTCACAGAAACCTACCCCAACCACTCTATCCAAAGCCAGTCTCCATTATTCTCAGTTATGGTGTCAGTGTGCTCGTTTTGGTCTTATTCCTCAGTCTGTTGTTCACCAGTTTGCCTCCCTTTCTAGAATGTCATCTTTGAGAAGGGTGTCTTCCTCAGCGCTATATCCCTAAGCCTCACACAGAATAGGCATTCAGTTAACATGCTGGAAGATCATCTAAGGTCAGCACCCTGATTTTAAATGAAGAAAAGAACCCAGGAAAGGGCCCATCGTTTTACTGTTTATTCAGACTGTTACAATGAGGCAGTGTAGTAGAGAGCCAAGGACTTGGGCTCCATTCTCCCTTGGTTAGAATTGCAGATCTTCTGGCCTGTGTGATGCTGGGGAAACTGGGAAAATTGCTTAACCTCTCTTTTTTTTCTCACTGTGAAAAGAGGTTATAGTGTCTACTCCCCTTTCCCCCCCACCCCCCAAAGATTAATTAATATAAGGATGATGGGCATATGATTAATTCTATGATTTTCATTATTATACAAATTTAAAAACTTCAAGCATTCTTCTAGCACTTTGCTGTCTAAAACACACAAAAAAAACACTTGATCTTTAAATGAAATAACTAGTACCTCCCACATCCTCGACCAGTCAAGTTGGAACGTCTAGTCGGCCAATAAAACCAGTTTCTTAGCTACTTTGAGGGAATCAAAATTCCCATGGTAATGCCTGCAGGAATCCCCCTGTGAGCCAATCATGAAGAAATCCTAACTAATAATAAGAGGACTCAGTCACCATTTGCAAAATTAGAAGTTCACTGTAAACGCTGGGACAAGAATCTCAAATTAGAGAATAATTCCTTCATGGGTGGGCATCTGTTTTGGTCATGCTGATCATTCAAAGGACAAAGATTTGCCTCCTAGAACAAAGAATACTATTTCCTCTGTTCATAAGGGTAAAAAAAATAACAGAATTTTAACATACTAAGCTATTATCTGCATTTTCCCCAACAAGATTTTTCTAGAAATACACTAAGGTAGTAATACTACAAAAAAAAAAATCTTTCAGTAATTAGTGACTTACAAGATTACTAAAGAGTGATCAAGAATATATGAAAATAATTAGGACACTAAATATCATCTAATGGCCACTTTTCATTTATTTTGAAAGCTATTCAAAGACACCAGACAGTTTTAAAAACAGTAGAATTAATATTTTATTCTCATTTATAATTAGATGGCAGTTGAGTATAATTTTCTACTTGATCTTTTCTTTTGTAAATAAAAAAAAAAAATTACAAGTTTTAAAGAGCCAATGGCTGGTTATGTTTTCAGAAAACATAATTAGATGTATTCATTGATGGTGGATTCAAGTTTTTCCTTATTAGCTCCAGAAAACTCACCCACCTGTTAAGAGAATATTGAATTGACGTTAGATGGTAGCACTGTGTATCTATTTTGTGCATAAGAATCACAGAATCAGGGAAGACTGGGGACAGCGAAAAGAAGTACCATCTTATTTAAAATTAACACCCCTGGATAACACAGTTCTCTTAAGTTAAAAACAAAAAACAAAAACTAAGACAACATAAAAACCCCTCAAGAAAAGGCAAAAGAGTCAGACACAAATTTTTGAATCAAATACCTCTTAACAAAGAAATGCACTTTATGACACGAAGTACTAACCACAGAGATTTAGTGACTATTTCTAGCAAAGTTCAATTTTCAGTTAGATGTCACATTGTGTACTTAAATCAATGAAGAGTGACATATTCAAATAGTCTTAAAAGTAGACAATGATGGGGACGGACATCTTCCCAGTATGAAGGAATAAGGCACTTCAGTTTCTTCACTTATGCCATATTGTCCTATTACTCAGTTTTCTTTAAGGTCAGATGTACTTACCTTTTGTCCATTTTTAAAAAACTGGAAGGTTGGCATACATTTGACTTCACACTCTGAAGCAACATCCTAGAGTGGGCGGGGGGACCATGGGGGAGAGGATAAAATGAAGAGTGAGTATTGCGCTTTGGCAGGAGTAATCCAAAACCAGATTCTTTTTTTTATAATATACATCTCAGCATTAGGACTTTAGCATATAAAAGCTGAAGCGAATATAATGGTAGCACAAAAGCCAAAATGGTATTTTCTCTTCTCTTTGAGGGGCACCAACGAGCAGAAGCCTACTATCATCAGACACTATGCAGTGATTCAATTAGCTTATCGGTCAATTATATCTTGGCTATTTCAAGTAACATAAAGACGCAAAAACAAATTCTGTAAATATACTCAGGATTCCAGTCCCAGCTATTCCTCAGAATTGGCGCACCTCTTGTCTTTGCTCGTAGTTTTTTCCAGTTTTATTATGAGAGCCAGGTACAGAGATGATGATCATTCAAGTTTAAGTAACATGTTAGCTAGAGGAACAATTTATTTGTAAAACAACTGTTCAAGAACAAAGTCATAGTAATCTAAAAAGGGGCACAATGGTTTTTCTGATTCTTTTATTTTTAATTAAAATTTTACCTGTAAATTATCAAACTTGGCTGCATTATCAGAATCACCCAAGGGGTACTATGAGGCTCCCCTATGACTGCCCCCAACCCCCCACCCCCAGTAAGTCAGTATAAAATTGAACCCTAGGTGACTCTAGAATTTTCTTTCATTGGGTATACAAGTGATTTTCTAAAGGTGACACAGGGTTCCATTCCATAATTTAATCCCTCACAACGGGCTTTAGGTTATCTCTAATTTATGTACACCTTTGTGAATAAATTCCCAGACACATTCCTAGGGCAAAATCCCTAAAGTGGAACTGCTGGTTTTAGGAATATCATTTTTACTTTTAATTCATTTACATCAGTGTAATTTACATTCAATGTAGAAAAACCACAAACCATTTATATTTTCTACTAGTTACTGTGAACATTTTATCATTCAGGCACTTACATACATAGCAAACCCTTGAGCTGCGCAAGTCCACTTACAGGTGGATCTTTTTTCAATAAATACAAACAGTATTTTAAATGTATTGTCTTTTATAATTTTAACATTTTCTTTTCTCTAGCTTTATTGCAAGAATACAGTATATAATATGTATTGGGTTGTCGGAAAAGTCATGACGTACTTTTTCTGGTTTTCGTTGCAAAAATGCATCATGACTTTTCCGACAACCCAACATATAACATAAAATGCATTTTAACTGACTTATCAGCAAGGCTTTCTTCTGGTCAACAGTAGGCTATTAGTAGTTTTTAGGGAGTCAGTGCCCCCAACCGCCATGTTGTTCAAAGGTCAACTGTACTTTATAAAACCCATGCTATATCCACTGTGACACACATACGTACTATTATAATGTGTATGCAATGAACTTTCCCCCATAAAATGTACATAATCATTTTTTATGGTTGCACAGCAGTCACTGTGTTAATGTTATCGTCATCTTAATGCACTGGTCAATATGTAAAAGGCTTTGATTTTGCCTAATGTAAGTACTTTAATCTTTATATACAAATATCTCTATACTCTGGTTCAACCCCCACCCCTGGAAGTAAACTAAGAGAAAGAACACCCTCATTTTAAAGGCTCTCGATACATCCTATCAAACTACCTTCTAGAGAGTGTGTCAGTTTTATCAGTATTATGATTTTTGCCATCCAGTAAGCCCGTCCCTACCCCATTCACCCCAAACACGGGCTTTATTACTAGCTTTAGCATCAAAGATTTCAGTTCTGAACTTGTGACTGAACTTGTCTAGGCCCATAGTTAATTAGGTTCTTAAGACTTGTATGTAAGAGACAGGGTGGTTCATGTGCCTGACAGTGTCTATCATTTCTGTATGTTCAGTATTTTCTAGGGTTTTTATGTTTACATTTCCTCTAGATTTTACCAGGGAATAAAGAATGAGGTACAGATACAACACGTTAACCCCAAATGGTTAATCATTATACACGGTTTAAACAGACTTGGTTCTGTTTTTTTGGACTTTCTATTCTATCCCATGGGTCTACCTGACCTACCCTGGTTACAAAACCACACTGTTTTTAATTAATTAGCGCAGTTAATATACTTTTGTTTTTATGGGGCTGTCCTTTCCCACCCTCCACAGTGTCTCTCCCAATTATTATTATTTTTTTTAAACACTCTGCAGGATTTTCCTGACAACATTATTTCAGAATGTCATGATCAATTTCCCCAAAATGTCAGACTGAGTTTTAAAGTTAGACAAATTTGCGAGTACTGACATTTTAATAATACCCAGGTACCCAGTCAGTACCGAGGTACACAGTATCCCCGCCTATTAAAATCTTCTATGGACCTCTAGGTTTAATATTTCCATAACTAATATCTGATCTTTACTATCTAATGTTTTACTTTTATTTTCTACTTATTGTCCTGTGGACTAGTTTGCCTATATTTTGTAGTGATTCGAAAGGTAGGCATACTTAACAATCAAGTAGTTACTTCTGAGGTTTTAAAAACATTATCACTTCCCTCACTTAGAAACAAAAAGCTCGCCCACACCCCAGTAACACCCCCACTTCCTGGTTTTTTGGTCAACAATCTGAAATTGTAAACTTACATGTAGCAAAATTCACTCTTTTAGGGGTGGTGTACAAGTTTTGTGAATTTTGACAAATGTAGTCATAGAAACACCACCAAAATTAGGACACAAGACTCTTCCCGCCCCTAAAATCTCCCTCAGCAGCTCCTCTGTAGTCCAACCCTCCCTCCACCCAACCCTGGGTCTGTTCTCCATCCCCACAGTTTTGCCCAATCTCAGGTTTTTATTAGTAAGTGTAACAAGACTACATATTACCTTATTAGTTTCATTGCTTTCTGGCTTAGCACTCCACATAGCCAAAGCTCACTTTAAACCTACTTTGGTCATTTCTATTAACTCATTCCTGGCTGTTCTAATCAAAATGGAAACACACAGCACATTCTAACAGGTTGCAAAATTGTCAGGTCTACATGGCTTTGTTTCTTGTTTTAATTTAGAAAAGTATCATGCCCTGTAGAGAGTTGGGAGTAGAGTCTGCTGTTAAAAAGAAATAAGATCAGCCTATCATTTTGAAAAGGGCTAGCTAGTACTCATATTTTTCTATGAATACAAAATTTTTTTCTTTGTGAACTACATTATATGTCCATGCCTCCTAACTGTCCATTTGAATCTAGTATATCTAAAAGATAATGTCTTCCCATCCAAGGGTTTATAGATCCTTCTGTTGAAACTGTATGCTGCTTGCTCCAAAACATAAATTACTCTGGGTCTGAAGTTCATGGTCAGGAATTATCTGCATAAAAATTTTAAAAACTAATTCAGTCATTAAACATTCCATCGATTTAATGATGTGCTCTACTATTTGGAAATGAGATTGATGTAATTTTTATCCCTTTTCTGTATTCTTTTAGAGTGGAAACGAGGTGATGGTTTTACCTCGCATTCCAAAGCAACCAGGAGATCGACTCACGTAATTCGTCAACTCCAAGGGGAAAAACAAGTCACTGATTGTTTCATGAACTCCAGTACTTTGTGTTTGAATTACCTGCCTTACTAAAGCTGCTGAATGACCAGGTGAGTAGGAGCGGACAGAGATTGCTGCTTTGTGTAAGTGGTGAGCTGAGGGTTCTGTAATTAGTTCAGTTTTTAACTCGGCAACAGATTTAGATGGTTGTAACAGCCATTACAGGTATTCGAAGAAAAAGATATCCTATGTTGCTCAATCTCTAGAATATGGAGGCAAAGAGAAAGGTCCCCGTTTGTGAGAGTCACTTCAAGGTGTGGAAACTTCCAGGGTGATTATGAGCATGCCAATTAGACATGAAGAGGCGCTCTGGCACACACAAGTCCTTGGCTGCTCTGCACAGCTACTTCCCAAAGGCTTTGGATTGAGGCAGTAAGAGCACCTGTCCTCGGTCCCGCCCAAAACGGGGCTCAAAGTCACCAGCTCTGCCTTGACTGACCTACTTCTGTGCTCCAGTTCCATGATCTGCTCAACAGGTGAGCTAAGAACCGTTCTCATGGTCACCGTGAGGGTTACATGATATAATGTGTGCACAGAGCTTACCACACACCCAGCACGTGGTATTACTTTCAAATAAAAATGGATTCAGTTGCTATGTGACAAGGTCAGCACCCCAAGTTTCTCTAGTCCCTTCCAGGTGCCATTTTTCACCTGGCTAAGGTGACCATAGAAACGATAAGACTGTGAGAAAAGATAAAACTTAGGTTGAAACAAGGAGAAAGGTGTTTTTTTGTGGTTTTTTTTTTGACAAACACATGCTATTTACTCTCAGTTCTGTTTTTCTAAAACTCTGGGGCACATCAGCCCAATGACTCGTTAACAGCCATACAACATTCATTCTATGCCTATTACATGCCAGGCAGGTGCCTTGTGAAGAAACAAAGGTGAGTAAGAGGGTTCCTGACCCAAAGAAACTTACAGGGACCAATGGTAAAGGACAGACTCAATGAAGTTATAATAATAGCTAAGATTCAGTGAGTACTTAACATGCCAGGCACCATTCTAAGCACTTTACGGGTATTATCTCCTTTAATCCTGACGACTACCGTTATGATGTTGGGTTAATATTGCTGTTTTACAGAGGGTCAAAGTGAGGTACAGAAAAGAGAAATAACTTAACGAAGCCTGCACAGCTAACAAGGGACAGAGCTGGAAAATAGAGCAAGCAGTCTAAGTGCAGACTCCCCCACCCCGCATTCCACTACATAAACGCAAGAGGAAAAGAGGGGCAGAGGCCATCATGGGGACGCAGAGGAAGGGAAATTAACCTAGTCTGTGGCGTAAAAGGGGTGAGTAACTGGAGAAGGGTTCCTGGAGAAGATGTGACGCTATGACCAGGAGTTCGTCAGGTAAGAAATGTGCCAGGTAGAGAAGAGAGTGCAAACAAAGACACGAATGTGGAACCAGAAAAATGTTTTGAGAATAAGCAATGGGGTCTTGGTAGGTCCTCACAGGTGTATAACTATCTGCTTTTATTGATTCTTTAGTATCTTTATTAAACACACTCCATGTTGGTTCAACGAATAAACAACTGTTGCAGACTGAGGGGGCAGGTATTAAGATCTGATCATAGAAGAAAACCAAGGCTCAAAGAAGAAGCGAGATTAGCCTCAAGTAGAAGTCACTGAGCTGACATCTACCGAGGTCCAGCACCTCTGTTGTCCCATCATACCCTAAACCCCTCCGGCTTCACTGGGGCAAAGAGAAAATGCCCATGTATCCATAAAGAGCCCCTAGGTGATATTTCTTGAACAGGCGCTCCTAGTCCAGTGGGCTGTGAGAGGCAAGATCATGTGCTGGGAACCTGATCTGCACCCACCGCACGAGAGCCTCTGTTCAAGTGTGGTCGTAAAGAGCAAGGGCTGGGAAGCCAGACAAGCTCATTTTAAATCCTGGCTCTGCCACTGTGCCTCCAGGGACAACCTGTGTGTTTTTCTCATCTGTAAAATGGGGATGATGAGAGCACCAAGGATTTAAACGCACCAATACTTGTAAAGCACATAGAACTGTGTGTCTGGCACATAAACTGCTAAACTAGCATTTGTTAATTAAACCAGCCCTGGAATTTTCCCTCTAATTATGCTCTCAGTTCTCTCCTAGGCACCCTGGCGTTCTTTAAAACATTTGGGTTTTCTGATTGACTAAAATCAACCACCACGACTAGAATCAGTTTGTGAATACATTTTCTCACGTCATTAGTTCACAAAGAACCTTAAAAGTGGTTTCCCAATTTGAAGATGCCATTAACTCTATGGATTTAGTTATCAGGGTCAAATCCAACTGCTATAGACTGAGCCTCTTAGAATGCTGGGTGGAATATGGGGGCTTTTCGAAAGGTAAGTAACTGGTAAGTAAGGTACAGAAGCCTCAGCCATCTGTTTTTATGCCTATTTTAGGATGTGATATATACCTAGCTCCTGATATCTACGATTAAACCCACAATTGGCACAATACCCGTCCTTCCAAAATAAAACTTTTTAGTTCTAGTGTTATTTGACACATTTATGAAAACAATCACTTGCAATTCAGAGAAACAGGCCAATGTGAAAAGCTCGGTAGCATTCCTCATTTCCCGCCACATACCTGACAGTCGTCCACATCTACTTCAAGGAACAACACATTGGAATACTTTTCAGACAGGGACTGGAAAATTTTAAATGAAAAAAATACACCAAAATTTAGAACTTGGTTACAGCCGTCAATATACTCAACCTTCTTAAATGGAAACTTCATAAAAGTAGAGAATAATTGAAGAGCCAAAAATTTAGACTAGGGACCAGGTAAACAAAGGACGTACATTTTCTCTGAATCAAATTCCTCCCTAGTATAAAACAACTTGGCACTGATTTTTGAGGCCTGAATTCAAATGGGGCAGGGTCCACGTTTCAACTTGAAGAAAAGCAAAACCATTTACGACAACCAAGTTAGCTTCTGAAAGTTGCCTTCCATGGGCTTCATGTGTCTACGTTAAGTGGCTCCACTATTACTTTTAGACCAAAGATCCAACAGCAGCAACAAAAACCCCAAATCTCTTTAACTGTCCTACTTTCCTAGCTTGGTGACCCACCAACCCAAAGAACACAAATCTGTTACAAAGTAAAAGTTAATACTCACATGAAAGAACGGCTTGATCATTTTGCAAGGCCCACACCACGTGGCTGAGAAGTCAACTACTACGAGTTTATTCCCTGCACTCTTCAAGGCTTCCTCAAAAGCCAACTAAGCAGGAAAAAAGAAAAGCATAGGTGTTAAAACGCCCCAACAAAACCTGATAAAATGTGGCACGAAGCACAATTCCGAGGTCCTGCTCTCAGGACCTTTTAATAAAAAACCAAAACAAATAAACCATGTTTGAAAAAATCCTACAGTATTGTTTGCATTATTACTTGATAAGATTGAAACAAGTATGTGTTTAGTATATCACTCAATATGCATGTCCTCATGAATATTTTGAAAAAAAAAACTGGTTAACCTATAACCAAACCAAGCAAACAAAATACATTTGTATTAAAAATGTTTCCACATCCTACCTAGGTATATGGTAGACATTCACTGAATGCTTATCAACTGATGAAAAGCGTCACTGGAGTTGAAGTCACAAAGGCACAGAATTTTGCCAACTATAACACCACAAGTTACTTTTTTTTTAAAAAAAGCTAACACGTTTTAATTATTTACTACTTTCTATAGTGGAACATTGCAAAAGCTCAAAAAAGTATCAAGGAAAATAACCTCCTCCAAAGCTTACACTCAATCACTGTTGACATTCAGCATATTTCCTTGTATTCTTTTTGATGAGAGGTTCCAGAGATGAGATCATACTGTTTATAGTTGAGTTCTGCCCTTTATCTTAAAATTCTGTCCTCATTGTTGACCAAATGAAAGAGTTTTAGTTCCTCATAATGAATGCTTGGTAAACAAAATTCCACTAGCAGAAATGATCAAGAAATCCCCTACCACCAACCTCCCTGAATAATTTACCAATGGTCTTGATACTGTAACCCTAGGAAGTTAACAAGGGACTCGTTTTAACCACAATTAGTCAGCTAATGCTGACTAAAACTGGGGCAACAAAGAGAAATCAAAACACAAACACAAAATCTATTATCTGAAGTCTAGGTTTCCTTCAAGGGAAAAATGCTGGTCACACTGGTTTAATTAAAACCTAACATTCCTCTCCCTTGAAAGCTAAGAATTGCATCAGACCTGGTCCAGTAAAAAAGGAAAGGAAACAAAGCACCACTAAATCTAAAGTGAATTCCTCTTAAGTACAGTTACTTCTCTAGATTTCTAATTTCAACTTCATGTTTTTTTGGGAAACAATTCACAAATGGTGTTTCAAGAATGGCATTGCATGACTTCTGTAACCTTTCCAGTTATGTCCCTCCTAGCTTTGGGTGTGAGAGGCACAGAGAGCTAAGTTAGAAGTCTAGAAATTATATTCGCAAATCATCACCGACTTTTCCAGATGAATTTCATTCAAAGTCTTCCCTAATGTGATTTTTTTGCAGGTCAGACAAGCCATTCTATGCAAGCAAGATCTACGTAAGACAAACAAAAGTCAAGCAATGACAGTCTGGTCAGAGGATTACAGCTGACTCTTGAACAACGTGGGGTTGAACTGTGCAGGTTCACTTATACACCGATGTCTTTTCAATAAATATGTACAGAGCTGTAAATGTATTCTCTCTTATGATTTTCTTTTCTCTAGCTTACTTTATTGTAACAATACAGTATATAACACATATAACGTATGTGTTAATTGACTATGTTATTGGTAAGGTTTCCCATCAACAGCAGACTTCCAGCAGTTAAGGTTCTACATGGATTTTTGACTGGGGGGTGCGGGGGAGTCAATGTCACTAACCCCCCATGTTGTTCAAGGGTCAAGGGTCAACTGTGCATTGTTTTGTGAACATGGTTGGCCCTCAGTAAATACTTGGTAAGATTACTTTCAACATAGAATGTATTTCAACCACTCTCAAGGAATTCCAAAAAAAAATTCTGAATCAAATTCGAGCAAAACTACCTAAAATTCTGAAAAGAAAAAAAGGGTATGTAACAATAACTTTTAGTTTAACTGAACACGAGTTACAGAGCCAGGTATGTGTGGAATTCACAACAAAGTCTCTTCTCCTGATATTTAAGTTTGCCTAAAACAGACATCAATTTGAAAATGATTCAAGGTTATCTTACTAAGAAGCAAACCAATTTCTAGCTCCTAGAATCTAACAATGAAGGTTAACAAAGGTTCTCCATCACTGACACATATTCTGAAAACAAAGCAATGTATTTATTGGGTTGTCGGAAAAGTCATGAAGCATTTTTGCAACAACAAACAGAAAAAATACGTCATGACTTTTCTGACAATCCAATAGTTGGGGTAGATAAACAAAAGCAGAGTCTAGAATCTTTTGTCCTGTACATACCTGTTCCAAAGGCAATTAATAAACACAGGAGTGGTAAAGCACTTAGTAAAATGCCTGTGTGTAGAAGATAGGAGTTCAATAAATGGCAGCTGCCATTCTTTAAAGCAAAAAACAAACAAAACCCCCCTGTGTCTGATTTCTTCCTCATCACGTTATCTCAATCGTATCTGAAATAGATCCCCATGGCTCTAAACTATCAACATCTCAGAACAAGTTGTCTCGGATGGCCAAGGGCACCAACTTTATTCCATGAGGACAAAAATCTAATGTGTGTTCAATATTTACAAGAAACATTCAAATTAGTTTAACTTTTGATTAATGGCTCTGGATTATAATTTAGAAGATCAACTGATTATCAGGGCCTTTTGGGCCCCAGGCCATAGGGCTCTTTTGAGGAACAAATTTCCTATCACCCTTATACACCTCATTGATGTGGTTAGGAGGGTGCCATCACTATGACAGTGAAAACAGGGCAAGACTCAAAGGTGTGCACCAGGAATGAATCAATTTTCTGGTTTGTAGTGTGTGGATTCTGAGACAACTAATATAGACTCGTCAAAGGTCTTCTCACTCCTTTCATGGGTTCTCACCTGTTTCACCTGTTAGGTTATACTGAGGAGGTCACCACACCCTGGAGAACCTCCCCTCCCCATAAACTGATATTTGTCATTCAGTAGGAAAAGTATGTGGAACAAAACTTAAGGATCTCTTTCCAACAAATGAGAAGTTGCTATTTTAATATAAAAGCTCACAATTTAAAAAAGAATCCCAATAGGAAAAAAAGCCCAACAACATTAAGGACAAGGCGGTTCTAGAATACAATGGTTAATCAACACATGTGGGAGAAAAAAAAAGTTCAAAGCTACTAATCGAGGATATTCAAATCGAGGATATTCAAATGAGAACAAGAATTTTTCTTAACGATTTGGCCAAAGTTATGGGGGGAAAAGCCAGTGTTGAAGGGAAAGGAGTCTTCTCATAAGCTTCTTGTGGCATTTACAAGCCTTAAAGGGCTCACATCCCTTGACCCAATCACTCCAGACCTTAACCTGAGGAAAACAGGCTGAATGCTGTACAAAGCGTTATGAATCAACTATTCACTGAAGCAACTAATTGCCCGGCAACGTATTCAGATACTGACACGAATACAGAAAGCTTATAATGACATGTAATGTGTCCAAGGCTAAATTAGACAGGAAAAAAAGAAAGCTCATAAACAAGGCAGCACACATAAAATAATTTCAGCTACTTTGTGATTGCTTCTAGGAAACAGATCTCTCTCTTCCCAAATTTTCTACGATGATCATGTTTTCTGATTATAAAAGTAACAAAAAGATAGGGGACCATGACAGAAAAACTTCCATTTCCGAAGCCCGCCCCAGCATCTAACAGGTTGGAGCACTCTAGGCAGGCGAGGGAGGACCCCCCCTTCCCCTGCTTTACTGGCATGTGAGTGTGGCTTTCGAGGGGTCTTCCACTATTAGAGTAACATCAATTTCCTCCCACTCACTTCTCAGAGTGTTTGTTAAATGGCTCTGCATTTCACAAACATTTTTTGAGTGGCTTACAGTATACCAAACACTACGTTAGGCTGAGTTTTCCGAGCAGGAGGGTATTAGGCTCGCAATAACTCCCGAATGTGGAACACTTTCTTTGCCTTGGGCGTTTTGTTAAAAGGACAGAACCACCATCTGGGTACCGGAAGGCCGATGGCCACACAGTGGGGTGCGGCTGCTTCCAGAGGTACTCGCCTTCCAGGGAGCCCCGCCGCCGGTGCGTGAATCACAAATGGGTAGGGCAGCGCAGGCCCCTGGGCTCTGCATGGAGGACTGAGTCATTCCAAAGCTAGCCCTGCCGGAAACACGTCCTGCGCCGCAGGAGGAGGGGCAGCAGTCCCGAGGGCGCGGCCCGAACCTCACTGCCTCGCGGCCACCTGGGCCCCTCAGGCAGCGGGGCCCGCCTGGTACACGCGAGGGGGCGGGGGTGGTCTGCAGCCCGGAACCACCCCCTCTGCGAGGATACCACACGCGCCACCTCTGGAGCCCGGCAGTGATGGACGCAGCCAGGGATCTCCAGCCTAGACCCGCCCCCAAGGGAGCCCACCCCATCAAGCAGGAGCGGATCACACCGCTCACCAAGGCCGGGGGACGGAAGGGCGGGAGTGGAAGCCAGCAGCCCCGTGCTTTCTCCAAGCTGCCCTCCAGCTCCTTGCCTGGGCTCGTATCGAGATACGGATGGGGGCCACGGGAAGACTCCCTGCATCCCCTCACCCAACCGTGTTTTCCCGGACGGGGGTGTGCAGGAGGCGCAATGAGGGGCCGCCCCGACACTCCACGCGCGCGCGCATTCCCCCGGCGCACCGGCCACCCCGACCCCGCCCTCCAGGGGGCCCTCACCCCTCTCCTCCCTTCCTCCAGGGCATGCTCTGGCGTCCCCAGGCCCGGGCTTCTCGCAGTCCCAGGCCGAGCGACCGCGTCCCCTTCCCCCCAGGGATGCGGAGGGGCGGCCTGCCCACCTCCAGCCCATCGCTTTCCCCAGCTACGGAGGCTGCGCGCGCGCCCCGACCTGCCCCGGGAGTGTATACCTTGCTCTCGATCTGCTTCACCATTTTGGCGGCTGAGGTCTGACGAGCGACCACAAGAAGCGATGGAAGTGGATGCAAAGAGCCAGACTATGCCGAGAGCGTACAGCCCGCCTTCCCTTTATAGCAACCGGGAGCCGGGCGGGCGGGCGCGCGCGGCGTGCGTGTGGCGGGGGCGCGCCCGCTCGGCCTCCCGCGCTCGCTCAGACGCCGCGGCCAGGCCCCGCCTCCCGGAGCAGACGCGCCGCGGGATGGGGGCGGGGCTGTTGAGGGCGGGGCTTGCCGGGCGGAGCTCGTGGGACCCACTGGGCCTGAAACCCCCGACTCCGCCTTTACTCCGCAGCCGAGCTGGGAGTGGGGACCTGTGGGCCCCGTGGAGCGACCTAAAGGGCGCAATGCACTGTGAACAGCGCGGGGAGGTGGACGGCCACCTCCAGAGCCACAGGGTCACCTGGGAAGGGGTCAACCAGGTCTTAATTGAATGCGACCAGGCTCGAGAGAGGGCAGCCTAGGCAATGCAGAATTCATCAAAAAAGCCTGCCACTCCCTTCACTTGCCCCCCTCCCCCGCAGCCCTACGATCCCCACAAAGTGCTGAGTAACCCTGACTAGGAAGTATATCTGCGCGTGCGCCCCCACCTCCTTTCCGGAATTTAAAGAGCCGGGTTTTTTTCTTCCTCCTTCCGGTTATTTTACTTTCACCTATGAATCCGGGGCTCCAGGGTGACACAGCAGTTTAGTGCTGTGGAGCGGGCCAGGAAACTGGCCTGGCTCTGGAAGAGCAGGTAGCTCATTGTGGGATGTCAGTGCCTCAGGAGTGTAGCAGTTGTGATCCCAGAGTAGGTCCTGCCCTCCTGGTGCCTCAGTTCCACTTTCTGTAAAATGGGAATCATGATGGTGTGGACCAAAGAACGTCCAGCTTACGAAAAAGTCTTATAAGAGTTTGACCCAAACTGACAGTTGCTGGGAAGCAAAATCTCAATGGATCGAGATAATGTTCTAGAGAATGGCAAGTTTTGCAGCTTATTTTATACATTAGAATCAGGAGAGGTGGTGGGGATTCACATGAAATCCATTGGTGGTAGATTATGGAGGCGGAGAAAGCACAGCAAGGAAATCTCTGAGATTAGATGAAAAGCAAAAGGTAGAGACACATACTCCATTTTACATTAGTGCATACAGGATAGTTAACCTTTACAGTAGATAGAGGTGGTATGTGGGCAACAAGATAACAATGTGGTCTCCTGCTGTGGTGCTGGCGGTTGCCTTTGAGGGGCCTGGAAAAGATTTTTCTGATCTTTCAAAGGTCTGTTATCTTAGATGCACGAAGACAATACTATAGACAATTTCAAAGTTTAAGACTGACCTTTGTCAAGGAAGCTATAGGCCTAAGATGTGACTACCCACCATGATGTGCTTTCAGTTAGGAATTTTTACAGACCTCCCTGTGTGGTTACTTTGGTTCCTGGGTTTGTAAGGCCTGCCCTGCAGGCCTCCCCTGAGCTTGTCAGGTTTAGTATGTGGCCCCTTTTTCATCCACAATTACCCGTTTTGGTCATAAATCTATCTGAAGGATGCATTGATGACCAACCTTTTGGTTGGATAATGAATGTCATCCCATGGTGTTAGGGAGGCTCATTCCTTCGAAGTGTCAGCATTTGTCTTGCTGAACAGTGGACAATTGGGGATGGGGGCAAGACCATAACCTTGGATGACAGTCAAGTCTGTATTTTTCAAAAGGAAAGGCGGGTAATAGGAGGTACTCATATCCTCTATGTCTTCATTAAAAATATTCTGGATCATTTCTAATCTTTGAGCTATTTTTTCTTCTTTTTGTTTTTAAGTTTGTTTTTCAGCTTCTAGTATAACATTTACATAGTAGGAACAAGAGCTATAGTATTAATTGAGTAATACTAACTAGGAACAGAAAATGTACAATACTAGATAAGGATGAATCTGAAGGGAACAAATATCCCAGCCAACCAAAGAACCCTTTACATGTATCATCATAATTTTTTATTACGCTAATAATATGATTCCTCCTTCATCTACTGCCATTTGTACCTTACAATAAGATTGGCCAGATGAATGAAGACTCTCTACTATTTCATGATCCAGAAGCTCTAATTTTCCTTCTGGCCAATTAGTTTCCACAGAAATGACTTCATGAGGAGGATTAAGTTCAACTTCCCAATACATTGGATTTTCAGTATCAATATTATCATAGATTTCATTAACCTCAGGCAAAGTTATTTTGCTTGTGATTTCAGTATTACACTATATTATATTCCCACAGCATTTAACGTAAACTTGGTGTCATTACAATAGAAGTCACTTAGTATAATAGAAGAATTTTCTAACCCTTCCCAACAAAAATGTCTCTTTCCCATATATCATAATATATTATTATTTGGTGAGGTAGTTATGATAGGCCAGGATTGGGTGAATTCAGAACTCCATGTAGATTGGGGACATAACCATTCACCTTTCTGATGTTCACAATCAGATAATGCAATGGCTTCCAATTTGCTATTATTTTTTTTAATATGACCCATCTACTTCCCATTAGAGGTATCCTAGTGTTATTAAGGATAGTCCCTATATCATCCAGTTGAACTACTGAAAATCTTAGTTTGGGATTTAACTGAGGTGCCTGGGCTTTTATGATATAAAAGCGTAGATCACATTATCTATCTAAAATTTTCCAAAATCCAAGAGGACCATAAGAGTCTCAAAAGTGTTCAGCCTGAGCTTCTGCATCCATTATAGTTGGCCATTGTTTCATAACTATTTTAGATTCCATTTGCATTAGCACAGATAATAGGCCCTGTTGAGTCAGGTTACAGGCACATTCCCATTGTTGGGTTTGTGCATGAGCTTGTATAGTCCATTGAGTCCATTCTCTCCATTTTAGCTAATTGAATTTTGATTGTACCATTGTTATGTTCCACCAATCCAGAGGACCAGGGGTGGTAAGCACAACGAAAATGCTGTAGAATAGGCCAAATGTTACAGATGAATTGCATTATTTGGCAGTGAAATGAGTCCCTTGGCCACTATGTAACTCAGAGGGAATTCCTCAGTTGGGAATTATCTTTTCCAATAACAATTTATCTACAGTTAAAGCTGTTGCTCTCCTGCAAGGGAATGCCTCACCCCAGGAATAAAACATACAAATCATAAGTAGTATATGTTTGTATCCCTGAGATGGTGAGATTTGGATAAAATCCGATTGCCATACTTTAAATGGACCTAAAGGAAGTGGGAAATGTCCTTGATACCTGTGGAGTGGTTTTCCTGGGTTATAGCTTAGACAGATAGAACACCCTATATACTTTACGAGCCACAGTAGGAGGTTGGCTGTAATATTGTTTACTCCATGAAATCATCTTTTCAGGACCCCAATGTGTTAGCTCATGTACATGTTGAAGTGCTAGGCAGTTGAGTCCCTATAGGTGAGATCAGTTTCTGATTGGGTCCAAGACATATCTGTTTGCCTGGATTGAAGTTTCCCTCCTTTTGTTGCCATATTCTCTTTTCTTGTTTCTGTATTTGTCTGTTGGAACTGTAAAATAGAGTCTCTTATTGATTTAATAAGGGGCCAGGGAGCATTCTCAGGTCTGAATAATTTGGCTGCTCGGTGCTACCTATCCAGCTGCTGCATTAGCTAAATGAATTCCTTTTGCTTCCATGGTGGCAGCTTTAGAATGTCCTGGAATTTTGATAGTTGCCAATTGTTTCAGTTGCTGTATGGCATCTAATAATTCTGCAACCTGTTTTCCACTCTTTATGGGCTGCCCTGAGGAAGTTAAGAAGCCTTGCTGCTTCCATAACATTCCAAAGTCGTGAACTACAGCAAACGCAAAGAGACTATTAGCGTAAATATTGGCTACCTGATCTTTTGCCAAGCCCACCTTAGAGCAATTTATTCATCTTGCTGAACAGGTCTTATGGAAGGAAAATAAGAACTTCCAATTATGTCCACCATGGAAGTTATTGCATATCCAGCTTGGTAATGTCCCTGTTCATCCTTCAGGTAAGAGCCATCTGTAAACCAAATTAAGGCAGCATTATCAGTAGAAGTTTCCTGTAAAACATTCCTAGGAACAAGAAGGTGGTCAGTAAGCAAATCACAATGGTAGGTGTCTTCATCCTGTAAAAAGGGTCATAAAGTTGCAGTGTTAACACTGTTACATGGAGTTAAAGTAATATTAGGTACAGAAAGCAGGAGTACTTAATAAGAAGCCAGTCAATTGACAGAGAAGAGTGTGATGAGAGGTCAGCAAAGATTCAACAGAATGAGCAAAGATTCAACAGAATAAAACATAAATAGTTTAAGGAGAGCCCATCACTATTTCTTCTGTTTGTTTCCATAATATGGATGTAGCAGAGATGGCCTTCATACAAGGTCAAACCCTCTTGCTACGGAGTCTAACTGCTGGCTATAACATCCTATAGGTCTCTGATGCTCCTCCATGTTTCTGAGTTAGAGCTACTAAAGAATTTCCTTTATTTTCATGTATGAAGAGAAAGAAAGGACGTTTATAATTAGGGTGTCCAAAAGTGGGAGCTTTAGATAATTCTTCCTGTAGAGCAACAGCTTGTTTTCACTTCTGGGTTCCCATTGAATTGGGTCAGGTTGACCTGAGTTTAATAAGACATAGAGGCTGAGCCATTAATGAAAAACTTGGAAGCCCATTGCCACAAAATCCAGTTAGACCCAGGACTCCTCTAAGTTGTTTTACTGTTTTTGGAGGAGGAAAGGACAGGTGTTCTCTGAGTCTTTCATGATTAATCAGTTGCCCATCTTTAGAAATGAGATGGCCAAGGTATTTTACTTGGGACAAACTAAACTGAAGCTTGTCTGTTGAGACCTTGTCCTTTTATAGCTAGTTGTGGTAATAGGTAAATTGTATCATTTTGGGAGTCTAATAATGTCCTAGATCAGGGGTTGGAAAAGTTTTGAGACGGAAGAGCCACCAGGGGTCAGCAAACTGCGGCTCGCGAGCCACATGAGGCTCTTTGGGTACGTACATGTGGCTCTGAAGTAAAATTGAAAATGAAAATAAAACTATCATAGTTTCATTTATAAAATTTTTAAAGGCTATTATTCACATAATGGTGATTTCTTTTGTTTTATGGCTCTCGAATAATTTTTAAATTGTTGTGAGGGACAGGATTGGCTCTTCCAGGGGTCGGCAAATTTTTGAGACAGAATGTAGCAAAGAGCCGCATGTGGCTCACGAGGTGCAGTTTGCCAACCCCTGTCCTAGAACATAAAATAAATCACCTACTTATTGGATTAGGGTGGAATCTCTGGGGACATGGACATCATTTAAATCAGCTTTTAGCATCTAAGTGAAATACGCATAGGTGGGACTCTGTATAGCAACTGGGCATTACAGTCCAAGTAAATTGGTGATCCGCCGAGGTGAAAGCAAAGAGATATTGACTATCTTTTTCTACAGAAATGCTGGAAAAGGCACTAAATAAACATATTATTGAAAAATATTGGCAGTCCACAGGAATGGCTGATAATAGGATATGTGGATTTGGAACCACAGAATGTCTGGGAATAACTTTCATTTATAGCTTTGAGATCCTGTACAAATCTTCATTCTTTCCCATTTGGTTTCTTTAGTGTAAGGATAGGAGAATTACAGGGGCTCGTACATGGAATTATTAGCTCCCTTTTAATCTTACATAATGGGCTTAATTCCAGCTAGTGCATCAGATCTTAAAGGATATTGGTGGATATTAGGTAGAGGCAAAGTATTGTCAATAGTTATTTTAAGAGGAGTGGCTGACTTAATCTTGTTAATATCTGTACTGGAAAAGTTCCCAAAGTTACATTGGAAAGTCCCGCAACAAATGTTTAGTCTCAAGATTAGTTTACTTTTGTGGAGGTTCCTTTAAAATCATTATTTTCCCAATTGGTTCAGTATTTGATTCATTTAGTTCTAGCTACATTTCACCTTTCTGGGAAAAGAAAGATGTGGGCATCACAGGTTTCAAGAAAATCTCTCCCTATCAGGTGAATCAGGCAGATTTGACTGGTAAAAATATATGTTCCCCATAATATTCCCTAGTTGGAAGGGAAAAGGTTCTGATTTAAAAATAGATATTGGTTGACTAGATATCTCTATCATTTGTACAGAAGCTGTACTCTGAGGGAGAGAGCAACTTAAAGGTGTATGGTTAAGAAGAGATAAATTAGCCATAGTTTCTATAAGAGAGTTAGTAATTTCCCCTTTTATGGTAATTTCAATTTCTCCTAAAGTATTAGTAAGGAGGAGGAAAAGCCCTCTGCTAGTCTTTGGAGCAGTCCTGTTCTTGTTTCTGTTTCTTTTCTTTTTCTAAATCCCATATCAGCTTTCTACAATCCTTAAGGTGACCTGGCTTTCTACAATAAAAACCGTCTCCTCGCTCCCTTTATCTAAGGAGACTTACCTGGGGAGGTCTGACCTGAATCCTTAATTGCTGGAACTGTAAGTTTATGATTTTGGCAGCTTTATCTTTTTCTCTTTTAATAGTTTTAGATAGTTGATCAGCCAAAATTGTCACGTTGTTTAATCAGAGTTACAAGCTCTTCATCTAGTCCTTCCAAAAATGCCGAATTTAATAAGGGGTCATTTTTTTTGGTTTTGTTTTCTAGAAATCTACGTTGTTAGTATTTTATTTATTTATTTTTATTACAGTTGATGTTCAATATTATTTTATGTTAGTTTTAGGTCTACAGCATAGTAGACATTTACACAATTTACAAAGTGATCCTCCTGGTAAATCTAGCACCCACTTGGTACCATACATAGTTATTACAATATTTTTTACTATATTCCCTATGCTGTACCTTACATCCCCATGGTTATTTTGTAACTATCAATTTGTACTTCTTAATCCCTTCACTTTTTCACCCAGCCCCCTAACTTTCCTCCCATCTGGCAACTATCAGTTTTTTCTCTGTATCTATGAGTCTGCTTCTGTTTTATTTATTTAGTTCTTTAGATTCCACATATAAGTAAAATCATATGATATTTGTCTTTCTTTGTCTGACTTAGTTCACTTAGTGTAATACCCTTTAGGTTCAATTATGTTGTTACAAATGGTAAGATTTCATTCCTTTTTATGGCCAAGTAGTATTCCATTATATATATGTTTCACATCTTCGTTATCCAATCATCTATTCATTGGAACTTAGGTTGCTTCCAAATCTTGGCTATTGAAAATAATGCTGCAATGAACATAGGGATGCATATATCTTTTCAAATTAGTGTTTTGGATTTCTTTGAATAAATACCCAGAAGTGAAATTTCTGGGTCATAAGGTAGCTCTATTTTTAATTTTTTGAGGAACCTCAATACTGTTTTCCTTAGTGGCTGCACAAATTTGCAATCCCACCAACAGGCATGAGGGTTCCCTTTTCTCCACATCCTCACCAACACTTATTTGTTGGTTTATTGATGATAACCATTCTGACAGGTGTGAGGTGATATCTCATTGTGGTTTTAATTTGCATTTCTCTGATGATTAGTGACATTGAGCATCTTTTCATATGTCTACTAATCATCTGTATTGTCCTCTGGAGAAATGTCTATTCATGTCCTCTGCCCACTTTTAATTGGATTGTTTGTTTGTTTTGTGTTGAGTTGTATGAGTTCTTTATAAATTTTGGATATTAACCCCTCATTGGATGTATCATTGGCAAATATCTTCTCCTATACAGTAGGATGTCTTTTCATTTGTTGGTGTTTCCTTTGCTGTGCACAAACTTTCTAGTTTGATGTAGTCCCATTTGTTTAATCTTTCTCTTGTTTCCCTTGTCTGAGGAGATATATCAGAAAAACATATTAAGAGCAATGTCAAAGAGTTTACTGCCTATGTTTTATTCTAGTTTTATGGTTTCAGGTCTTACATTTAAGTCTTTGGTCCATTTTGAGTTTATTCTTGTACATGGTGTAAGAAGGTGTCTAGTTTCATATTTTTGCATGTATCGCTCCAGTTTTTTCCAACACCAGTTATTGAATAGAATGTCTTTACTCCACTGTATATTCTTGCTTCCTTTGTTATAGATCAAATTACTATATAGGCATGGGTTTATTTCTGGGTTCTCTATTCTGTTCCATTGATCTATATGTCTGTTTTTATGCCAGTACCATTGTGTTTTGATCACTATAGCCTTGTAGTATAGTTTGATATCAGGTAGTATGATACCTCCAACTTTGTTCTTTCTCAAGATTGCTGTGGCTATTCAGGGTCTTTTGTAGTTTCATATAAATTTTAGGATTATTTGCTTTAGTTCTGTGAAAAATGTCATTGGTATTTTGAAAGGGATTGCATTGAATCTATAGATTGCTTTAGGTAGTATGGACATTTTAATGATATTAATTCTTCCTCCATTTATTTGTGTCTTCTTCAATGTTTTATAATTTTCTGAGGACAGGTCTTTTACCTCCTTTGTTAAATTTAGTCTTAGATTGGTTATTTATTTATTTGATGCAATTGTAAATGGGATTGTTTTCTTAATTTGTCTTTCTGGAAGTTCATTGTTGGTATATAAAATGCAACTGATTTCTGAATGCTAATTTTGTATCCTGTTACTTTACTGAATTCATTCATCAGTTTTAGAGGTTATTTTGGTTTTTTGTTTTGGTGGATTCTTTAGGGTTCTCTCTATACAGTATCATATCACCTGCAAATAATGACAATTTTACTTCTTCCTTTCCAATTTGGATGCCTTTTATTTCTTTTTCTTGTCTGATTGCTATGGCTAGGACTTCCAATACTATGTTAAATAAGAGTGGTGAAAGTAGACATCCTTGTCTTGTTCCTGATCTTAAGGAAAATGCTTTTAGCTTGTCCCCATTGAGTATGATGTTAACTGTGGGTTTGTAATATATAGTCTTTATTATGTTGAGATATGTTCCCTCTACTTCCACTTTGCTGAAAGTTTTTATCATAAATGGATACTGAAACACTTTTTCTGTATCTGTTCATATGATCATATAATTTTTATCCTTCATTTTGTTTATGTGGTGTATTACATTAATTGATTTGTGGATATTGAACCAAACTTGTATCCCAGGAATAAATCCCACTTGACTATGGTATATGATCTTTTTAATGTATTGCTGAATTTGGTTTGCTAATATTTTGTTGAGGATGTTTGCATCTATGTTCATTAGGGATATTGATGTGTGTGTGTATACCAGTTTTTGTAATGTCTTTATCTGGTTTTGGAATCAGGGTAATGGATACCTCTTAAAATGAGCTTGGGAGCCTTCCCTCCTCTTGAAGTTTTTGCAATAGTTTGAGAAGGACAGATGTTAATTTTTCTTTGAATGTTTGGGAAATTTTGTTAGTAGTAACTATTTTGTTAGTAGTAATTGATCTGTTCAGATTTTCTGTTTATTTTTAATTTAGTCTTGGAATATTGTGCATTTCTATGAATTTATCAACTCCTTCCAGATTGTCCAATGTGTTGGCATATAATTGTAGTATTTCCTTATAATCCTTTGTATTTCTGTGGTGTGAGTTGTCTCTTCTCCTCCTTCATTTATGATTGTATTTATTTGGGTTTTCTCTCCTTTTTTTCTTCATAAGTCTGGTTAAGGGTTTATTAATTTTGTTTATCTTTCCAAAGAATGAGCTTTTGGTTTCATTGATCTTTTGTATTGTTTTTTTTAAACTCTATTTTGTTGACTTTTGCTCTGATCTTTATTATTTCCTTCCTTCTACTCACTTTGGGCTTTGTTTATTGTTCTTTCTCTACTTCCTTTAGGTGTAAGTTTAGCTTATTTATTTTAGGTTTTTCTTGTTTGTCAAGGTATTGCTTTGAATTTCCCTTTTAGGACTTCTTTTGCTGTGTCCCATAGATTTTTGGGTCATTTTGTTTTCATTCATTTGTCTCAAGGTACATTTGATTTCTTCCTTGATCTCATTGTTAGCTCATTCATTGTTTAGTAGCATATTATTCAGCCTCCATGTGTTTGTGTGTTTTCAGGTTTTCTTTTTTTGGTAATTGATTTTTAGTTTCATAGTATATTGTAAATTTCACCTGTGAAGCCATCCACGGCTTTTGTTTGTTGGAAGTTTTTTTTATTACTAATTTGATCCAGGTGCTTCAGGAGTGTCGCTTGTGTGAGTTGCATGTGCCCTTCTGTTGTATTTGAGACTTGATTGCTGTTGACACATCAGTAGGTGAGACTTACCTTCAGGCTGATGGCCTGTGAGAATTGACCACAGCCACAGCATACAAGCTGCTGTGTGGGGACTGACCCCATGGAACAGGATTTGCCCTAGCGGGCTTTGGTGCCCACTCTTTGGGTGTGCTGCTTGTTGTGATAATTGGGTGGTGGTCTGTTGTGGTCTGAAGTGGACCACTGGGTGTGTTGGTTCTGGGATCTCTTGGGAGGGGCTCTGGTGCACGTCAAGGTCAGCTGCTGCCTGGGAGCAGCCCTGGGCTACCTGGTAGGAGCTACAAAGTGATCTGCAGTTGGTCATGGCCTGGGCTGGACCTGGAGGCTTGTGGGAGAGTCCATGCTCTGAACCAATTCTGGCTTCCACCAATACTGGGCCTAGGGAAACTCGGCCAAAGGCAGAGGGCACCCCAAGGCCTGCTGCTACCTATCATTTGCCTGTAATTCTCAGTCCCTGGAAGAGCCTTGGGTGGTATGGAAGTTAGGTGAGGTGGGCTCTCAGGGACTCACCAGAGTGGGGAAAGTAGTATTTACCAGGTTAATGCTGATTCAAATTTGGTGCCAGTGCTGGGCCTGGGGCCACTCACCAAAAGGCACAGGGCACATTGAGGTCATCTGCTGCACACTTGGGGCCTTTGGACCTTTGACAGTTTTTAAAGAAAGACTGTAGTGCAGGCCAAGGCCAACTGCGTGCTGCTGAAAGAGCCTCTTGGGGTGCATGAGTTGGGTGGGGTGGAGTCTCAGGGAATCATCAGGGTGGAGTGAGTGGAGTTTACCAGGCTAATGCAGATTCAAATTTGGTGCGTGGGGGGAAGACTCAACCTAGGAAAGATGGAGCCTGCCTGCTGGTGTGTGGGAGGAGGACTCAACATGGGGACAATGGTGGCTGTCCCTCCAGCTCTTGCCCTGCAGCCATACCACTCAGTTTTTCCCTGTATGTCTCTGGCTGAGCTGCTGTCCCTCCACCAGAGCTCAGGATGAGTGCCTGTGAGTGAATGAATCTGTGTGCAGGTCCTTTAAGAGGATGTCCGAGTTTTCAGCAGCCTTCTTTCTCACATGGACAGATAAAATCACCACTGATTTTCACCATCAGATGTTGCAAGGTATTTTTTTTTCTGGCACTGGTACTCCAAGCTGGGAAGCCTGGTGTGGGGCTGGGACCCTTTGCTCCTTAGGCGGGACCTTTGCAGCTGAGCTATCCTTCACAATTCTCAACTGCCATACATGGGTGTGGGGCCAGCCCATTTCACATCTCTGCCCCTTCTAGCAGTTTCCATGTAGCTTCTTCTTTATAGTCTTAGTTATAGGACCTCTGTTCAGCTAGTTTTCAGATGGCTCTTCAGGTTGATTGTTCTATAATTTAGTTGTAATTTTGACTGGTCATAGGAGGAGGTAAGCACAATGTTTACTTACTCTGCCATCGTGACTGGAACTCCCAATAAGCGGTCATTTTGATATCCTTAAAATTGTGTGGAGACAGATGTATTGTTTAAAAGTTTTTTTGTTTTGTTTTGTTTTTAAATATTCAAAGAAATCAAGCACTGGTTCATCAGTCTTTCTTTTATATTGCTGGATCTCGGTCCAGTCCATTTTCTGGGGAAAACTCTCAGATATGGCTTGGTAAAGCTGGCAGCTAATTCCCTGCATTTTTCCCAGTCTGTCTTCTCTCTGTTTTAAAAATTCCTCTAATAGGAGTTCCCTAGCCAATCTTATTTAGTCATTCTGTTGCTTTGCTATCAGAAATTAGTAGGTATATTAATTAGAATTGGTGAGAATTGCCAGGATCATATGTTCTAATAGTTAAATCAAATTCCTTTACAAACCCTTCAAGGCCCTGGAGAGGGTGAGGGAAATCTTTATTTAGAGCCTTAATTCTGTTCTAATCCAAGGAATGTATACAATTGTTGGTTCCTCTTTGCCTGAGACTGGCTTTTCCCTAAAGGGAGCTGCCTAGAATTTTGTTTCTTTTTCTGGCCTATCTTAGTCTGGATTTCTATTCTAAGCTTCCCCTAGGTCAGTAGGCAGTGGTGGTGGAGGAGACATAGAGGAGATAGAAGGGGTGGAAGAAGGGAGGGGGAGGGTAAGTCTGGATTAGGAATCTCAGAAAGCAAAGGATATAATGGAGCAGCCAGAAAGTGGGGAGGAATGGGGTGTTGGTATTTATCAGTTTCAGAAGCCTTCTTTAGTTCAGAGACAGTCTCTAAAATTTTCTTATTAACTTCCTGTAGAGAAGAGAGTTTATCTGGGCTACGCCTAGAAGCTTCTAACTTCTAATCAAGATAAGTTTCCCACTCATTCAGTTTAATTTTAGAGTCACCTTTTTCTAATTAACATGCAGAAAAATCAATTTGGAGGTGTCAAAACTTCCCCATTTGGGCCATCCCAAGCTGATATCATTTTTAGTTAAATCTTCTCATTTCTGTAGGTACCTGCACGTTGAGGTCCCATTTGAAGTATATATATATATATATATATATATATATATATATATATGTGTGTGTATATATATATATATATATATATATATACATACATATATAGCCTATGGAATATTAACAGGACTGGGGTTCTTAGGGTTTATCGACCTCAGAGGCATGATTTTTTATGTTAATTTTAGTTTTCTTTGGAGATCTGCAGAGTCTGAACACATTTCTAGGGATGTTGTATGGTGGATTGAAGTGTGCTGCTTATGGGTTGAGCTCCAAGGGGCTGTCAACTCTCAAGTTGCTTCAACCCTCTCACATATCTCAGTTTCTCTCTCCAGCTGTCTAATACAACTGTGAGGACTTGGAGCACTAGGTAACCAGCCTTTACATGCATGGCCCCAGACGTGTCAATTATTTAATTATAGTTGTGTTGGAATTCCCTATGGGGCCCTGCTCATCTTGAGGGGTGCCCAAATACACCTCCACACAGATTTTTAGTCACCTAAGAATACTTGAAATTTGAGCTGGAGGGAGTCAATAACCCTTAACTTTGGAGCTGAACACATTCAGACTCTCATTTATCCAGCACAAAGTTTTTTTCAGACTTGCAGTAAATAGTTCCAATTGAAAAGCTGAAATTAAAACTAGCTGCCCATTTCAACTCCTATCCTTTATTGCCACTTTGAGGATTTTCTAAGAAAGGCTCAAATAGTCAGACCGCTTATTATAAGCAAAAAGAAGGTCCTGGGTTCCAAGAGATAACTCACTCACCCAAATTCACCTGATGAGAAGTGGGGAACTGGAGGGCCTCAGTTGGCCCCTGTTGGTAGCTAGCACCAGGTGTGGGTCTGTGGGGTGGCTCTGAGTGAGCGTCTTTGGAATCCTACTGACCATGCCAAGTAAATGTCAGTGAAAGAATGTCCAGCCTAAAAAAAAGTCTTATAAGAATTTATTTGGACCAAAATGACAACAATTGCTCATAAGCAAAATCTCAATGAATTGAGATATTGCTCTGGAGAAGGACAGTTTTTGCAGCTTATTTTATACATTAGAATCAAAGTAGGAGATGTAGGAAGTGTTTACATGAAATTCATTGGTGGTAGATTAAGGAGGTGGGAGAAAGTGCTGCAGGAAAATCTCTGGGATAGGATATAAAGAAAAATATGTACAGACACGTAGTCCTCTTATATCGGTGGGTACAGGATAGTTAACCTTTACAGCAGATAGAGATGGTATGTGGGCAACAAGATAACAATGTGGTCTCCTGCTCTGGTGCTGGCGGTTGTGCCTTCAAGGGGTCTGGAAAAAAAGATTATTCTGACCTTTCAAAGGTATGTTATCTTAGATGCACAAAGACAATAGATGATTTCAAAGTTAATGATTGACCTTTGTTGAGGAAGCTATAGCCTAAGACGTGACTACCCACCATGACTTGCATTTAGTTAGGAATTTTTACAGACTTCCCTGTGTGGTTACTTTGGTCTCTGCGTTTGTAAGGCCTGCCCTGCAGGCCTCCCCTGAGCTTGTCAGGTTTAGTATGTGGCCCCTTTTTCATCCACAATGGCCTCTAACTCATGGTGGTGGTGTTCTGAGGATTAAATGAAGCACTTGTAAAATGATTAGGACAGTGCTTGGCACAAAGTAAGTACTCAATAGTTATAATTACAGCTATTGTGAGTAATGATTAGGCTTGCGTGGTGTCATGGAGGGGCATGCTGAGCTTGGCAACCTTATATTTATGACACCAGTATGTACACACATTTATGTGCGTTCTTTTTCTACCAGTAGTAGAGCCTGGAAGAGAGAAGTGGGCCGTTTGTGTTTGTACAGGGATTTATGTTGCAGTTTGGGTTTGGCAGGACTGGGGATTGTGGAAGGTGAGTATGTTAGTGGGCATTGTAAAGCCAGGAGGGCCTATCAACAGTTGGAAGTAGAGGTGGGGAAGCTGTTTACTTGGAGGAATAAAAGTGAGAAGGCTGGAAAAGAGGGGTGATGATGTTGGGGTGTGGAGTCTGATCATGAATTTTCAGAGTGGAGCAGCTCTGGATGAAACTACACTTAAGTGTGATTGGGTGATGAAACTGCTTCCTGGTTTCCCCCCAGAGCCCCTGACTTCTGTCTCCTTGCTCTTTCAGAGAGGCAGTTGGAAACACCAGAGGTTTTAAACCTATTGTGCAAAGTTTCCAGAGGCTTGAGGAACACAGGGCCACAGGTAAGGATATAGACAAGGGACACATTTTAAGGGCAGTCCCAGACAGAGAGAGGATGGACTTGGCCCAAATGCATCAACCTTCTCAGAGAACAAGGACTACTATGAGGCCTTATGGTGTACCTGGGGCAGAATATATAACCTGCTTTTCTGCTGCTATGTCTTCAGCCCAACTTACATCCCAGCTTCTGGGCCTATTTATCAGTTGGTACATTTACATGGGAGATGACAATATATAATTGAGCTGTAGAAAGAGGGGGTACAGATTTCCAATGAACATCCAAACCACCCTCAGCTGACATTTCCTCCTCTCCAAGGACCTTTCAAATATCCAGTGACTCAGTTGGAGGCGGTACTGACTCCCTCCCACCTTCACAAGACCAATATAGTGTATATATGGGGGATGCTACAATTATAGGGAACTGGGAGGCTAGTGTGTGTGTGTTAAGAGCCTAGACTCTTCAATTAGATTCCCTTGTCCTCATCCCTACTCTACCAATTAGTAGCTGGGTAACTCTGAACCAGTCTAAATAACCTTTCTGCGTCTCAGTTTCCTCATCCATAAAATGGGGATAATAATATCTCATGCCATTATAAGGGTTGAGTGAGCTAAAATACATATAAAGTACTTAGGACCATGCCTGGTATACAGTAAGTGCTATATAAGCTATGATTACAGGCTAGTAAATGGAATGCTGAAATTTCTCTGGAATGATGGCAGGAGTGGAAGGGGAGACTAAAACAGGTGTCAAAGTCCTAAGTGAATTAAATTATCAGGAAATGAGCAGTGAGCTTGCTAACATGAGTCTCAAAGGAAAAAGATTTTTTTTTTCCCCTCAAAGGGGGAAAGAAAAGTGGCCTAGACCTGGCCCTACCTAAAAAGGAAGCTCCCCTGCCTTCAGGACATGGGAAACTTGAGTCCTTAGCGTTTCAGTTGTGGCAAGGAGGTGACATTCTGTGAGGAGAGTGAGGTGCAGGGGAATTGTTCGGGACACCCCAGTGAGGGAGGATCCTTCTCTGCAAAGAGGTAGAGGTGAGAGGAGGAGAGAGGGTGTTATAAAGGCCTTTACTTGGGGGGTTGTTTATGTGTATTAGTCAGCAGTCTCAGTTGTCAGGAGAAATTCCCGCTGCAGCTGACTCAAACGAAAAACAGAAGTAGTAACTCATATCACCAGGAACTCTAGGGGCTGAGAGATGTCAGTAACAGTGGCCCCATCTGTATTGTTTTATTCTCAGCAGGCTCTCCACCTTATGTGAGCGTAGCCCAAGCAGCTCCAGGCTTAGGTCCCTATCAGTTTAGCGCCCCTGAAGGGAGAGCGTTCCTTTCCCTTGTAGTAAAAGTCCTAGAGACTGACCTTCACTGATGAGGTGGGGGTGGGGGTGGGGGGAAGGAGGACATTAGTCTTGCTTGAATAATTTCTACTAGGAGTGGGGAAAATCCAGACGGTTACCAGAGAAAGAGGAAATGGATGCTGGACAGACAAAAATGACATTTCCACATCCCGAAGAAGATCAGTGACAGGTAGCATGGTTGATAAGCTTGCTTCAGGTTTCTGGGTCAGCTCAGTCTGAAGCTCCGTGGGGGACTGGAAAAGTAGGTTTGCTGTCTTTGTTCAGGTCCACTTTTGAAGAAACTGTGGCTCTAGGGCTTCTGAAGCTAGCTTTTCTCAGATCATAAGTTTCCCTGAGTGGGGCCCTCGACCATCTCATTCAGCACAGCTGGGGCTACTTCAGGATACTGAGGATTCCTGGACCACACACAGACAAACATATGGAATCATAATCTTTTGAGGTACATCCCTGGAATCTGCATTTTAAAGAAGCTACCAGGTGATTAGATACACTAAGGTGTGATGGACACCCTGGGATCATCAGAGGGAGGCCATTAGTTAAGCTTGACGACTGTGTTTGGCAAGAGAGTTAGTTGAGAACCCAAAAGTGAACATGGTAAGTGATATAAAATTGAGAGCTCAAAATACTATGGCAAAGAAGATGGTGGAAGGAAAAGGAACAAGAGGTTCAAGAGGCCATCTGGTCACAACAAAGGGGCACCAACTCTTATACTCTGTTCACCAAGAGGAAGCAGTGCTAGCACAGTTTTCAAGCCAGCCCATCCACATACTGTGAACACCTCTCATTTCAGCAGTGAAAAAAATGACATTCCTTATGTTACTTTACAAACTCTATAAGGATATTTGAATAGTTTGCAGACACCCTCTCTGGAACACCAGTTCCTACTTGGGGATTTTCAAATGCTAATTCAAACACCCCAGGAGTGGACTCTTGATTTAGGTACTTCAAATGTTAACTGTTTAGATTTTAAAAATGAACATACATATACATGTAGGTCACACTTTGAATGCTAAGTATTTTAATGTACATTTCAAACAGAATAACCCCTGTGAATAAGTACCCTGCACACCACTGCTCCTTACAGTCCTTAATCTGGTAAAATCACCCCCCTCTGCGTTCTCAAACCCTTTTGCTGTGCACCCTGCTGGAACCACCTGGGTTCAGCAAGCACCACTGCATTCTTAACCGCTTTTCAGATGTTTCTTTTGCCTTAACTGAAACTTCTGCTCTTCTCAAGTGCAGGCTCCATGTATGTCAGGGCCAGGTGAGCAGGCAAATGCTTCCCATTGTGCTTCCAGACTTTTTTCCCTCCTTTAAAAATCCCATGGAGGGTGATCGGTTAACTCAGTAGGTTAGAGCGTGGTGCTGATAACACCAAGGTTGCCGGTTTGATGCCAGCATGGGAGCTGCGCCCTCCTTAAAAGAGTCAACTATGCCATTGTAGCATGAAAACAATGTGTAACCAATGACCATGGCTGTTCTCCAATAAAATTAAACAACAACAACAACAACAAAAATCCCATGGATATTTCTGTAAGAAAGAAAAGAGAGAGAGGGAGGGGAGGGAGAGAGAGAAAGAGAGAGGGAGAGAGAGAAAGAGAGAGAGAGAGAGAGAGAGAGAGAGAGAGAGAGAGAGAGAGATGGAAAGAAGCTTGACCCTTACTAACTCATACCACACAACAAAATCACTCATGATTTACTATACAACTTCTAAAAGAAGATGTAAGGAGTTAATCTTTGCAGCCTTGGGGTAGGCAAATATTTCTTAGGCAGGACACAAAAATCACTAACTATAAAAAAAACACTAATAAATTTGACTTCATTAAAGTAAAAACGTCTGCTTTTTTAAAAACCTTGTTTAAAAAAATGAAAAGGCAAGTCACAGGTGGGGAGAAAACATGCTCAATACGTATACCTAACAAAGAACTTATATCCAGAATATGTTAAGAACTCTTACAACTCATTTATAAAACAAACAACTGGTAAAAGCATGGCAATAGATTTAAACACACACTTCTCATAAGAAGATATATGAATGACCTACAATATGAACAGATAGATGGTCAACGTCATTTGTCAACAGGGAAATTCAAATTAAAACCACAATGAGATATTACTTTGCACTCACTAGACTGGTAAAATTCAAAAGACTGATAACACCAAATATTGTTGATATTGTGGATTAACTAGAAATAACTTCCTTACATTACTGGTATGAGTGTAAAATGGTACAACCACTTTGGAAGACAGTTTGGTAGGTTAAAAATTTTTTTTTTGTAAAGTTAAACGTACATTTACCATATGGCCTAGTAATTCTATTTCTGGGCATTTACTGAAAAGAAACTAAAACCCATATCCACAGACTTGTATATGAATGTTCATAGGATCTTTATTTATAATGGCTCGAACTAAACTCAAATGTTCATCAACAGGTGAAATCTACTACTATTATTAATATAAGTGATATATCCATATAATAGAATATTTCTCAGCAACAAAAAAGAATGAACTGCTTATATACACAATAATGTGGATAAATATCAAAAACATGCTAAGTGGAAGGAGCCAGACACAAAAGACTACATACTGTACAGATCCATTCATATGAAGTTCTAGAACAGGTAAGGCTAATATATAATGACAGAAAACAAATCAGTGGTTTCCAGATGCTGGGGTGGGGAGATGCAGGGAGGCATAGGGAAACTTTCTGGTGGTTATATAGATCTATACATTTTTCACAATTTGTGAAACAATGCACTAAAATGTGGGTACAATCTATATATTATGGATATAAACTATACTTCTAATAAAGTTGATTTAAACAGTAAAATGTAGTCTCTAAATAATGCTTCCTAGGCACAGCCATCCTTAAGACATTAAAATGTTCAAATTCACAAAGCAGTAAAGATGGGATAAATTGGAACATTTTGGAAGTTCTATAATTCAGGCTATGTAAGTTGTAAGCGTGGCTAACTGAAAAAGGCAGTGCATACGAAAGGAGATATTCCTTTTCTAGCTATCATAGCCTTGAGATAGAATATAAGATGTTAAACATATACAATCTAATTGAGTGAGCTACCATACTTATCCTAAATCCAGAGACATGGAGAATCACTGAGGGAAAAATACAAGTAAGTATTGTATTTTCATGGACGCTTTATAAAGGACCACCTGGTAGAGCCATCCACAGTAAAGAGCTTGAAGTGCTAATAAAACACAAAAGTACAAGAAGCAACCAAATAAAAAAATAAATTGGATTTCTTAAAAATTAAAAGTTTTCGTGATTCAAAGGATACCATCAAGAAAGTAAAAAGACAACCCACAGAATAAGAGAAATATTGGGAAATCATGTATTTGATAAGGGACTTGTATCCACAATACATAAAGAACTCTTACAACTCAACAGTAAAAGGATGACTCATTTAAAAAAAATGGGCAAAGAATTTGAATAGACATTTCTTCAAAGAAGATATAGAAATGGCCAATAAGCACACAAAAATATATTCAACATTATTAATTAATCATATTATTAATCATTACCACAATGAGATAGTACTTTACACCCACTAAGATCACTATAATAAAAGATAGACAATAACAAGTTTCAGTAAGGATGTGGAGAAATTGGAATGCTCATACATTTCTGGTGCTAATGAAAAATGGTACAGTTGCTGTGAAAAACAGTTTGGCAATTCCTCAATAAGTTAAACATAAAGTTACCATATGATCTAGCAATTCTTCTCCTAGGTATACACCCAACAAAGTTGATACTATTTGTACACACAAAAACTTGCACATGAATGTTCATAGCAGCATTAAACATTTTTTTAATTGAGGCATAATTGACATATAACACTGTATTTGTTTTGGGTGTAACAATATAATGATCTGCTATTTGTATACATAGTAAAATGATCATAGCAGCATTATTCTTAATAGCTAAACTGTGCAAACAACCCAATGTCCATCAACCGATAAATGAATAACACAATGTGGTCTATCCACACAGTGGAATATTACTGGGCCATAGAATGAAGTTATGATTCATCACACGATACAGGTGAACCTTGAAAACATGCCAAGTGAAAGAAGCCAGACAAAAACGGCCACATATTTCAGGATTTCATTTATCTGTAAAGTCCAGAACAGGCAAACCCATAGAGCCAGTAAGTACATGAGTGGTTTCCCAGGACTGGGGGAAGTGCAGAATGGGGAATGACTATTAATGGGCATGGGGTTTCTTTTTGAGGTCTTGAAAATGTTCTGGAATTAGGTAATGGTGATGATTATACAACTTGGTGAGCATACTAAAGACCACTGAATTGTAAAACAAAAATAGGATACGGGTATCTATTCTGCCTTTACCAAATCATGTAATGTAAAAAAAAAAATATATATATATATATATATATATATACACACTGTATTTCCCCATGTATAAGATGCACCCTTTTTCGAGAAATTTGGGGTCTAAAAACTGGGTGCGTCTTATACAGTGGTTGTAGATTTTTTTTACTTGCATTTCCTGCTTTTTTCGTGCTTGTGTTTGTGCTCATACAACCACTGTATAAGACGCACCCAGTTTTTAGACCCAAATTTCTCAAAAAAGGGTGCGTCTTATACATAGGAAAATATGGTCTATATATGTGTGTGTGTGTGTGTGCATGTGTGTATACACACATATATATACACATATATATATACATATATATACACATATATGTATATATGTGTATATATATACATATACATATATATATATATATATATATATATATATATATACGCTTTGTAAAATTATAAAAAAAAAACAAGACAAAAACAAACATAAAACCTTCCCACAGTACCCAGGTGAGTTCAGTTCCTGTAATTGTTCTTTGGAAACCTTCTCTCTCCCAAGGATATAAGTTAATGTGGGTAGAATATATTTGCCCAATGCCATTAACTACTAGTCTAGAGCCAAGAGTGACCCTGACTCTTGTGGTCACGACAACTTGCTTCTATATAACCACCAATCAACCGTAAAGTATTTATGGTTGATCATCTATCTGCTCCTTATCTACATGGGCGTTGGTGTGCCAAATCATTCAGTGGTACTCTGAATAATCCAACTATGCACAATTATTCTTATGAATGGGTAACCTTCAAGGAAAGAGACTGATCCCATACAAGTTTTTTATTGTTTGGATCCGTAAGACATAAGAGTTCAATTGAAATACATGGTTGTCCAGGATGTCTAATCCTAGAACTTTTTAGGAATCACTTGACTACAAAGAAGTAATTAAATGGTCCAACAACTACATCCAAAACTATTCCTGATGTTGGCACTGAGGGTATGGTTAAGGTGTCACGGTTGGATTTTTATGCTATAGTGACCTTTATCACTGTGACTTGGCACATGTTTGTGAGGCATGTGTTCTATCATGACCCTCCTTTCAGGGAAACAGGGTGTAGTCCTTGAAGTAGAATCTTTATCAGCAAACGGGAACTGAAGAGACAACATTTACCACTATATCATTTTACGTAACATTTACCAGATGTGGGGCATCTTTGTTTTGCTCATAAAGGATGTCTTTACTCCAATAAAACACTTGGAGTTTCTTCATTTCTACTTCTACTGCTATGGCCCTGGTTCAGGACACTTCACCTCTTACCTGGACCACGGCCATACCCGTGGAATTCACCTCCCTTCTACCATGCTCGCTCCCTGTACTGCATTCCTCACACAACAACATGAAAACCTGAGCATGTCACTCCTCTACTTGAAACCCTTCAAAATGACCTTTTCATTGCTCCCCCAATGAAAATGCACATACTGACCATGGCCACTTGAGTACTCTGGGTGTCCCCTATTCCACAACCTCCACTTGTGTCACTTTCGCTTTCATTCATTCTGCCTCCAGGCACATCATGCTTCTCTCAGCTCCTCTATCTAAGCATGTTCTTACTCGAGGGCTTTAGAGGCAGAGATTGATCACATCTCAGTTCCCTTTCATGAGTTTGGAATCAGCTGGGCAGAAGATACAGGAGTCAGACCTACAAAGATCAAAACGGCAGTTTTCTTCCTGAAAACGCTGGATTGGAAAACAGACTTAGATGTGCAGCTATAATCAGATCCTCTCGGGAGGCAAACTTTCCTTGTAGAAATACAAGGACTGGAGAATAGGGGCTTCGTCTCTACTTACTTCAGGCCCCTGCCTCTTTTATTTCTTGATGAGTACAGAAACTAGTAAATACTCTGCATAATAATAAAATGGCGTGCTTTATGGTATCAGTTCCATGCTAACACAGTTCTGAAACAATTATAGAGACACTGAGCTTTTTCTCCCTTTCAATTTAATGCTTTTGTAATTCATAGGAAATGTATTGTAGTTGACTCACACTTAGTCATTTTCTCAGAAAATGCATTTAAAAAATCATTGTTTATTCTGGAGAAATCTGATAACTGAAGCATATGAGGTCTGACGATTATTATTGCGAACTCATCCTAGAAAAGTGCTACATGCTTCATTGCTGAGTATCACTACGGTCACCTTTGAAGTACTCCCCTTGGGAAGCTATGCACTGACGCCAGCACCTAGTCCACCCTTCAAAGCAATTTTGGAAATCTTTTTCTGGATTAGTCATCAGAGCTGTCGTCGTATTACCCTTGATGTCCTGAATGTCATCAAAATGTCTTTCTTTCAATATTTCCTTTATCTTTGGGTCAAGAAAGAAGTCATTGGGGGCCAGGATCAGGTGAGTAGGGAGGGCGTTCCAATACAGTTATTTGTTTACTGGCTAAAAACTCCCTCACAGACAGTGCTGTGTGAGCTGGTGCATTATCGTGATGCAAGAGCCATGGATTGTTGGTGAAAAGTTCAGGTCATCTAATTTTTTCATGCAACCATTTCAGCTCTTCCAAATAGTAAATTTGGTTAACTGTGTGTCCAGTTGGTACAAATTCATAATGAATAATCCCTCTGATATAAAAAAAAAGGTTAGCAGCATCGTTGCAACAAGTTCGCAAACTTGTCAGACCTCATATAATCTAGCACTCTCTAATCTTCTCCCAAGAAACAAACAAGCCAGTAGGTCAATTCCATTTAATCCTGGGTTAGGGGCAGAGTTCTGTGTAATAATATTTACTGAACATTATTATCAAAACTTTCATAGACCTCAAAAAGATAAATTTAACTTTTAACCAGTCTCACCTGAAAACAGCCATGAGATCTTAGTGGAAAATGTGACTTGACTACCAAACACTTAAATGTGAAGCAAAAAAAATGAACTGCTAGGTGGCTGAATTAACGTGCAATTTGTCTTGTAAGCTCTCTGATTTTGGAAAAAATCCTGCCCCCTCCAGGAAAAACAGAAACAAAAAAAGTGTGGTTCTAGGGTTGCTTCTTTTGGTAAAGCTTCCCAGACTGTTTGGAAAGTAAATACAATACTATTATGTTATAATGGAATAATATGGTAATAAGTGCTTTCCCATATTGGTTCTTTCCATACTGCTATCCTCACAATGACCACGCAAGTCTCTAAGGCAAGTAGGAATATTCCTTTGACAGGGAAAGGCACAGATACCCAAGTGAAATGACTTGCCTCAATGTGCATGGTATACAGCAGGAAACCCTGGTTAAGACTCTGCCTGATGGTGATCTAGAGGTCAAAGGCCTTGGTCCTAGGCCCAGCTGTCACTAGTCTTCATTCTGGACAGTCTCACACTTGCATGTGTGGCAGGGGACCAATTGAATTAGTTAGAACTCTGTTGTTCCAAGTGACAGGAACCAAACTGACCTAGAAAAGGGAGTTGGCCACTCCAGGGGTAGGTGTACCTTCAGTCATGGCTTGACAAAGGAGGCCAAGTAATGTCACCAGGACCCAGCTTTTCTTTTATCTTTTGGTTCCGTATCTTCTGATTTGCACTATTTTCATTGTGGCAGCAGTTTGGTTGCTGCATTTCTAAACCTCACTTTCTATCATTTCAAATCCAGTGACAGAGAGCAAAAATGTGTTTGTCGCAGCAGTCCTAGTTCAGGTTTTATTGTGTCCTGTTGGCTCTGATTGAGCAGACTAGTCAATATGACCACATATTGGACCAGGCTGGGGGCCCGTACTCTACCACTTTGGCTAGGCTGGGAGAGTGAGCAGTAGGATCCTGGAGATGGAGCCTTCAGGGACCTCCCTCAACTTCTTTAATAGAATGGCAGCCTTTGGTTTTCTGCCCTCTCTTAAATCTCACATAATGTGGGAGCAATACTTTTCTATGTGAAAATCAGGATATGTGAGACAAGAGGAATGGAAGCCGGGTGGAAAAAATAATCCACCACCTTTATGTTTTAGTAGCCTGTTCATGCTCAAAATCGTCAGTTGTTAAGAGCATCTTTGCCTCAGATTTGGCTTCCAGAGCCATGCCAGCCATTCCAGCTATGAGGGAATGAAGCTGGAAAAGGCTAGAGAGGCTGTGTCCAGCTTTTAAGCATCAGCTTGAATCTCAGCAAACAAACTTGATCATCACTTAATAAGCCAGTAGCTCAAGAGACCTACTAATTCCCTGGTATGTGTGCAGGTAGCAGATTCCATGATCTAAAACCAAGATACTTCTTCCATGATCTAGAGAAGAAAGAAGGGCAGGGTTTCTGTACAACAATTAACATAATTAGATTGCTTCATTATATTACCCAATGAGAATCGGTAAATTAGCATTAATTATTTCCCTTTCAAGTAGTAATTCCCAAAGGAATTTGAACCATGAAGACATATTATTCTGAGAAAGTAAAAAGGTTAATAGGAGTACAGTATAATTTAGGAGCCAAAAAGTATTAATGATGCTTTTCACACTACATGTTTTCATTGTATCCATATTGTCAAAAAGTTAATAACAGTGAGATTATTACACAGAGGGTGCCAAAACAATGTATACACATTTTAAGAAAGGAAAAAACTGTATTAAAATTGTAATACTCAATATAGACCAATAACAAAAGATGAATACAAGTCATGTGTATACATTGTCTTGGCATCCCTGGTATATGAGAAGAGTTTAGTTTTATTAGTTAGGATAGGCTAAAGGAAAGGAAAATTCCTAGTAAGGGGGAGGTTTTGTCTATGCCAGAATTTTATAATCCTTAATTTTTAAGTCACCCAACATTCCAGACTTGTTTCCATTTTACACTTAGGTTAATTGAAGCAGGAGGCATTGTTGTGAAATTCCTAAGCCACAAACAAAGAAGAAACTTGCAAGGAGCCCTATTCTTCCAAGGCCCAGACTTTAGAAGGTGATATCATGCCACTTCTGCTTTAAAAATCTTCCTTTTCCCTGTGGTGTTTCACGCTGTTATCAATGCTTAAGGGTGGATGTAAACTATTGTAGTGGATATTCAAGTTTGTATGGTCAGGGTTCATACTTGCAAGCAACCAAAGCTCATATCGTATGATTTATTCTCATAGAATTCCTGGTAATGATGCAGAACTAGGCTTGGACACTGAGCAGGAGCAAGGGAGGGAGGTAGCAGGATGGACCACAACTGAAAACAAGCCACAAACCCAGTTTAGGGAGAACCCTTTTGCTATTGTTACTGAGCATTTTCCTGCTACTGGAAACTGATTGCTACTTAGAGTTGTCAGGTAAAAACAGGATGCTTAGTTAAATTTGAATTTCAAATAAACAATGCATAATTTTTTTCCTTTTAGTGTAAGTATGTCCCACAAAATATTTGGGATGTACTTATACTGAAAAAATACTAACAAATTATTTGTTCTTATCTGAAATTTGAATTTCACTGGGTCCCCTGTATTTTCATTTGCTAAATCCAGCAACCCTACACTGGATGTACCAAAGGTAGGTCATTGCTGTGCCTGGAAACAAGCTACCACCGCCACCCAAGTGGATTTTCCAGGAGGTTCCCGGCTTTTTGCATCATGTGTTCTAAAAATAACCTGATAGAGACAGTTATGTGTGATCAGTGGAGTCTCTGTTACATGCCTCTGCTCTAGCTGCGAAGGAGGTTAGAAGGCTGATGGTGTCTCTATTGTTAATGGAAAATGGCCTCTGTCTTCCACTAAGTCTTACATTTCTCAGACATAGGGGTGGGGTAGTAGTAAGGATCAGGTATTAAGGGGGAGAAAAAAGATAAATGCCTATCCTATTTTCTCTTTAACATGCATTCCTTCTTTTTCTCATTGTCTAGTGGCTGGTGAGTTGGGGGTCCGGCATGACAATATAATTCTCTTAGCCAGTGACTGGTCCAAGAACCCAGATCTAAGCCAGTTAGCACATGGCGTCTCCTTGGCCACAAGGGGTTGTTTCAGGATTGGGCACATGACCCAATTTGGGCCAAGGGGATAAGAGGAAAGTTTGCTAGAAGATTCTAGGGGAAGTTACCTTATTCCTGAGACCTGCATTAAAAAATGATCTCTTCTTCCTCCAGATATTATTTTGTAGAGTTGTGAGGCCTGGAAAACTTTGCGGCCATCTTGCTTCCAGTCTAAGATGAAAAACTGAGGGAAAATGAGGGAGGAAAGCCGTAATTGCAGAGAAGCAGAGCTGGAACCACTGGATGAAGCCCCCCCAGTGCCTCTCCCACATCTGGGCATTCAGTTATGTGCACCAGTACATTTTTGTTTGGTTTAAGCGACTTCAACTTGGGTGTTCTTGGACTTATAGCCAAAAACAACCCAACTGAAAAAAAGGATTCATGAATGTGTGAGCCACTTTTGTAAGCTTATCATTTGTTGAATTCTGAAAGTTCAGCATAGTGTGTTTTGATTGAACCAGAAATTATTGCTATTATGAAATTGTGGGGCAAAGATTAGTATTTAAATTAATGCAACACATACAACTAGAGATTTGCTCCATTAGGCCCTGGAAAGAAGCAGTTCATGATTATTGCCAGATTCTTACTCTTTTTGCATAAATGCCTCAGGGATGAGCCAGCCTCTCAGGGAGTACCCTCCGAAGAGAAAAACATATTTAAATTCCTGGAAAGGCTTATAGTACAAACATAAATAGTTTAGAAAGCTTTATCCTCCCTCTTCCTTCTTTCTTCATGGGGTAGACTGCTGCTGCTTTGGCCTGCCTGGCGCCCTCCTCACTTCTTTGGGTAATAACACCCTGCTTTACCTTTGGATCACTCCCTCTCCTCCCTTCCCTGTAATCTCATTGGGACCAGCCATCCATCCAGGTACCACACCTGCTCCCTCCCACGAGGCCCAAGGGTAGGCATGTTGTAACTTCAGGCCAATCAAACTCTCACAAGAATTCAGCTCTCAAGGGGAGTGATGCAAGAGGGAAATCACTGGTGTTATACCTAAAGGGGCCTGATTCCTGTCAGTTCTGAGGCTTGATTCTGCTCTCCCACCCCTTCCCGGTGGCTTTGCTGAAGGTAGCCAGAGTAAATTTCTCTTGCATACTGCCAAGAACTTTAGCTGATACTCTCCACCTAAATAGCCCTCAAATACAACCACGCTTGTATTTAGGAGTTACATTTTTAATTTTTACTAGACATGTGGGACTATAAGCCTGATATAAACCTGTTCATAACTTCTATCATGTGCCTAAATGATCATATAATCAATTACAAAAACTTCATTTGGAACTACACTATTGGAGATTAAATTACATTTTTAGTTTATTTAAAAACCCACTTATAGCACTTATTGTGTCCAAGGCATTAAAAACCCACTTATATAGCACTTACTGTGTCCAAGACATTGTTGTTGTTTTTTTTGTCTAATTGTCATTATAACCCAGTGATGTAAATACTCTCATTTCCCCCCATTTTATAGATTTTGAAACTGCAGCACAGAGAGGTTAAGTAACATACTCAAGTTTACACAGCTAGTTAGTAAATGGCAAAGCTGTGATTCAAACCATGACAGTCTGAGTCCAGTCCATGCTCTCATCCAAGGTGCAAAATCTGGCATCACCAGAATACTGAGACTTAAACTATAAAATCGACTTCTAATGAATAAGATTAGTTATATGCAAAAGCATCTTAATGATAGGCTATCTTCTAGTCCAGAAGCAAGAAAGATAAACAGAGTTGGCTAACGCTCCTGGGTTCCAACCTTGAACTTTTGAGCCAAATGAAAACTGCTTAGGCTTTCCAAGGAGAAAAACGTCCTCATCTAATTAGTTAGCGAGCATGAACGAAGTCCAAACACCTGCTACGGCTTTTCTTTCACTGTTGCCAGAGACTCCATGAGCAGCCTTGGATCAATAGCTAATTACAATGGACGCTGAACACATATAATTAATTATATAACTTTAACTTATTAAGTTTCCTTCCATTAAAGTTGCCCCGTAAGTCTGGGATATTTTAAAGGCTGCTATAGAAAAGGGGAGGCGAGGACTAAAGCCTTTTTACAGTTGACTCAGCCATGAGTCAGGCCCTCCACTGTGAGAATCCTCTCATCTCTCCATTATCTAGTAAATATCTATAGTTATTCACCCATTCCTTCAACTAAATGTATTTAGTACCTGCTAAGTGCCTAGCACTGTCCTGAGCACTCGGGCTATGGCGGTGAACAAGCAGATGAAAAATCCTTGCCCTCATGGTGTTGGCGTTTAGTGGGGAGTTATAATTGCAAAGACCCATAATTGAAAAAGCCTGAGCGTCTTTGGCTCCTGATGGTTTCCATTACTATAATGAATGAAAAAAATGAGTTCATCTCAGGGCTGTGCTGAGTCTCTGCATCTGTGCCCCGTCTGCTGGCTTGGTCCGTCTAGAGGTGCCCAAGGGAAGGATGCTGTCTAAAGTCTGCCTGGCAGAGGCGATAATATCTACCAAGAGAATGACAATCTGTTATTATGGGCCCAGGATTTCACATGAATAAACCACGCACTGCATATATTCTGGCACACTTAATTCTCCCAACAACCTAAGATCTAAAAGCCGTAGCACTGCATCTCCCGAGACTGCTGCCTCGAACTCGTCTTCTTTCATCCTCCTTCCCAAAGCAGCCCCCTTTCTTTCAACCCACACCTTGGACGTGAACTTCTTGCCTGAGGACAGTAAAGACTAGTTCGAAAAATGGAAAACTAAGAACCAATGGATTCTTCTCAAAATACCAAACCGTCTATTATTTCAGAGGTGTTCATTTCAGAAGGGAAGTGGGCCAGGTTTGTAAAAAGAACTTACATGGATCCTACGGGCAAAATAAGAACTTGGGAAACTGTGACAGGTGCAACCGGGAAAGGACAGTCGGCTGATGGTGTGGTGGTTGTCCCCGTGCTGCAAAGAACTCCTCACTGTGACTGTGTCATTCTGGTGCAGCCTTCTGACCTCCAACGGGAGGCTACTGCCTACGAGTCCCCGCAGGTGTCATAGGTGATAACGAAAGCCCAGGAGCAGCTGCTCTTTGGGAGCTTAAGTGAGAAACTAGCTATAAAGGTGATACTGCAGAATGTTCTCCAGCTGTATGTGTGGATCCATGTTTGTGAAACTGTTAATACTACACACATCATGACAGTAACGATTAGTGGAGATGAGGCCGAAAATGTCAGGCCAAAGCCGGGGATGGAGAATTTGCGGAAGTAATTTCTTTACCAGAGGATGGCCTGCTGAAGAGACTTGGTGCGCTGGTGCCTGGAAAATATCTGACAGTGGTTGCCAGAGTCTATTCCTGCCCCCTGGTGCTGAAACATGCAAACATGAAGCTATTCGAAATGCCGTTGCTGAGAATTTAAGGCCACAGGACAGTGGCCGCATGCTTTTGCAAACAAGATCACTAGACCTCCTTCACAAAGACTTTGTATTCAGCTTAGTTTAATGTGGATTTGAAATGAGCTATTTCATAAAAGGAAAGTAGCACAGAGTGCAATCAATCAAATTTGCCAATGCACCTATTTTGACTCAAGTTCTCTGAGATTGAGGGGTGTCTTAGAAGCCAGGGGCTCTCCTAACTGCTGTCAGCGGTGGTAGTGACAGGGACATTGCCTACAATATCACACTCGGGCATGGCATGGAAAACCATATGTTTTCAGCATTTCAGCTGAATTACAAGCATTGTTGATATTGCCACTAAGATAATTTTGCAAAATGGGTGCCAGTGGCATGAAAGAAGATCTCCCAGGTAGGGCTGGCAGCAGCTGAGGCCTCTTTCGGAAATGCTCCTAGGCTTAGCCTACTGATGGAACAGAGGGCAGTTTTGTATGGAAAAAGCCTCAGTGACAAGACACACTGTATTCTAGATAATTGGCACGTTTATTCTCCTTAATGGTACATGGGGCATCTTACAATCAAGGGCATCTTAGAGTCAATAAAATACAGGATTATTACGCTTATTTTGCAGATGAGGAAGCAGAGACACAAGAATGTGAATTAATTTGTCCCAAACCCCACAGGTAGTAAGTGGCAGGGCCAGGATTTTATCTTGAATTGTTTGGCTGATTTAAAGTCTAAATACTCACTTAACCATTGTACGTACTATACTAGTCCTCAGTGTTCATGCAGCTGGTTGAGGAAGGCTATTGCAGCCTGATTTACTCAATTAGCCAACCAACTGATTCATTGGGTGCCTACTATGTGCCAGATATTGCCATATATGGGGGACATGGTCATTAGTGGGCAAGAATTTGGAGCTACCCTCAATGAGCATAGAGCTTAATAAGGGAATAGGTCTTAATCACATAACAACAGGAATAAATGTAAAGTTGCAACTGTGCAGTAACAGGAAGGAGAACTATACGATGCTATTAAAATGTAAAATGAGCATCCCGTTTACAATCTGCGAAATCAGAGAAGGCTTCTTGGAAGAAGAGTCCTATGAGCTAAAGGGAAACAGGACAAGAGGGTAGAGGGAAGAGCATCCCAGAAAGAGAAAACAGCATGTAAAAAAGCCTCATGGTGGGAAAGAGGTTAGTGCCTTACCAAAATGGAAAGAAGTCCGAGTGGCTGTAGTGTGTGAGTGTGTGTGTGTGTGTGTGTAGGTAGGGGCCACAGTGTTATGAGACGAAGGTAGAAAAGTATGTCAAGGGTAAGAACACGTGTGGCCCTGTGGCCATGTTAAGGATTTAAGTCTTCATTCCGAAAGCAATGAGGCTTCCCCAAAGTTTCATGGTCCCATTTTTTATTCCTTAGCTCTAATTCTATTTCAGTAAATCTGAAACTGTCTCAAAGGCTGACTCACTCTCGGTGGACAGGAATAATTTTTCGGAAAGCCCTTAATAAGCAGCTTTCAATGTATAAGTTACGATCATTTCCCCTGCGATTCAAAACAGTTCTCTTTGTTTGCTCTGGCTCAAAATATGATGAAACAGAAATGTATTTTTCACAGTTCTGGAGGCTGGAAGCCTGAGATCAAGATGGAGGCGTGGTCAGGTAAGGGTCCTCTGCTGGCTGGCAGGCTCCTTGTATCCTCACATGGCAGAAGGGAGCTCTGTGGGGTCTCTTATAAAAGCACTAATCCCGTTCATGAGGGCGCCACTCTCAGAACCGAATCACCTCCCTGAGGCCCCCCACCTCCTAATACCACTACCTTTGCAGCTTAGGGTTTCAACATAGGAATTTTGAGAGGACACACACATTCAGACCACAGCAATGGTTCTCCAGATTTAGAAATTATTATGTATAAAAATATGAGCAAAGTTTATCTGCCTATATGTAAACATGTGGCATACAGAGATATATATGCAATGTCGTGAAATCATACATATTAAACATACCTTATTTAATTCAAAGATGCATAGTTTTTCACTGACATTAGGGTACGTCTTACAACTGAAGGCATGTCACATATTAATAGTCAGTATCTTTTCTTTCTTGGTGATACATAAAATAATAACCTGATAGTTAGCAGCATCTTAGATTCAATGGAGTGTACAAGAGTCTAAGACAGGTCTTGAGCTTATACAATTTATTGAGGGGTGTTCCTTTAAACAGCCTATAGGAGAAGGCGTGAAGCCGGAGCAGGAAAGGGACAGAGCCACTCAAGGTCTTAGGTCAAGATTTCCTTTCTGGCTGACCCACAGGAATGGGCTCTGAAGCATGAGCCACATCACAGCTTTACTCCCTTGAGGCAAGGGACCTTTTGTGCCCCCAAATTAGTTAGTCATTGACTAGGGGCTGCCTTTAGTTTGGTCATAACCTTCTGGGCTGAGGGTAATTCTCGGGAGAAGGGGGGCAGCTGGGAGCATTATCAGCCAATAGTTACAACAACTAGGAGTTGGGGGCTTCCACTTGGTGTAGGGGACCCTGGGGACATTACAACATCCACCATTGGAAACCTGCTTGGCTTCACAGTACCCAGCTCACCAAGTGAAAACCAGCTTCTCTCCAGAAGAACCATCATTCTCCTGTTATGGTACGATTTGCAATGTCCTCCATAATATCCTTAGGGTAGACTCACTTACCGAGTGTCCTAGGGCTGTGTCTTCCAGGTCTCCTGAGGTCAGGGCACTCAGATGGTGTCGGAAGCCACAACCTACAGGCACAGGGCCATTCTGCTCTGCGTGTGGCAGGTGTGGCTCCCAACGGAATCCACAGACTCCTAACAAGTGTGTGCTTGTTAGGGTGGGGTGGGGGACCCAGAGGAAACCATCATGTATGTGGAGTATATCTTGTTTGTCCCCTGCCCCGCCTTTCTAAAATCTTGTCCCCCCCCACAGTATCCTTGTCTCCATCCCTTCACCACCACTCTTCCTCTACCTGATCTCTAACTTTGAAGTGTTCTCAGGATGTTTCTTCATTTCTCTCTCCCCCCCCCCCTTGCGGCTTTCCCAGGAACTTACTTTAAAAAAAGAGTGTAAGGAATTTGCTGTGTTACCACCTGGATATTTTGCATTTTAAGGAGGATACTATTTACCACAAGGAAATGGGTAACTATTGATGTAATTTAAGGCCTCTGCAATCCTTGAAATCATTCAACATGGACAAGCTCCTCATACAAACTATAAACACAGGGTGACTGAAGAAGGAAGTGGCAGATACAAGCTGGGAAGATCTAATTCTGCTCAGTCACTCTGGCATACAGGCCAATCCAGGCTGCTACTCTTAGCTAGTTCTTCTTCCTTCCTGTATTTTGACTTTCTGTGCACAAAGGAGCGGCTGGGTGGATGGCATTCCCAGGCCCAATCAAGGGCATAGACAAGGATAGAATAATTCCAACATATTAATTTTCCCCATTGCAGTGATAACCACAATAACAACAATGGTACAACCAACAACTACTGAACGTTTCTAGGTGTTAGGCCACTTTCAATCCTTGTAAAAGAAGTTATCAGTGGACTTTCTGGTTAATAAGAGCCAACCCAGATTCTTTGGATCCTTTTCCACCCGCATTTTTTTGGGGGGGTGGGGGAGGAGGACACAGCTCACAGCGGCCCATGCGGGGATCGAACCAGCAACCTTGGTGTTATTAGCACCACGCTCTAATCAACTGAGCTAACTGGTCACCCCCCACCTGCATCATCTTGAGTACATATTTGAGCTGACCTAGAAATGAATGCTAAAATTATGAGAAAAAAAATAATGTGACCAATGTGGTCTTTCATAGACTTAGATTTAGCACTGGGGACACTCTGGCTCAATTAACAGAAATGTAATGTCAAAACAGAGGGATGGGGTCTTAAGGATACAGAGCTGAAAGGGAGCTTAGAGAACACATGATTCCAGCTTCCTCATTGTATAGGGGAAAACAATTGCATCCCAGGTAAAGGAAATTGCCCAAAGACACAAAGTCCAGGAAAAAGATTTGGGAGGGTGGGGTGACATGGCTATAAAGGCCGGTGCCAATGATGAATTGGCTACATTTAAGCCACATTTTAATATGGAAATACCAGTTTAACAATAGCTCCAGTTAAATGAAGCTAGGAATAAATAAAGAGTAAGACTGGAGAACGGCTTCTACATGGTGAGAATTCATTTGCTGAGAGTAGATGATTCGTCATTCTGAATGAACTCTTCTTCAGTAGCTGGTGAGAAGGACAACTACCACCCCACTGAGGTGTGTTCCCAGGGTGGGTGCCTGTGATTAGGGCACAGAGACCATCTCGGTGAGAAATGCGGGAAGAACTGTTTTTATGTCAAAACTGTTCTTTACTATTTTTAGAAGGAAATGACTACTTTTTTATTTCTGTAGTGTTTCATATTGCCCTAATGTCTATCAATGATTTATGTAAGACATTGTGCAGTCCACTAGTCACCTACAAAGGTCAATTTTTGGCCCTACCCTACCCTACTGTGGTTAAATATTGTCAGCTTGATGAAGGCACTAAAACACTGAACATTTTAAAAACTTTACTCTCTTTGGGGGTCAATATAATGAATATGCTTTATGCACATTATACTAGAGGCTGTTGAAGACAAAAGAAGTAAAAAGAAAGAAAAAAAGGACAAAAGGAAGGAAATAAGGAAGGAAGGAAGGAAGGAAGGAAGAAAGGAAGGAAGAAAGGAAAGAAGAACAGTTTATATGTTCAAAGAGATTATAATCTGGGTGGACAATGGAAATGAAAACATAGTCATGCTCATCATTGTTACCCGTTGAACACTTGCTGTGCACAGGTACTATACAAAACGCTTCATGTGCATTATTCCATTTACTGCTCACAGTGACCTTTTGGAGGCAGCCATTGTAACCTGGTTTAAAGATGAGAAAGCTGAACCCCAGAGAGGCCTCCCACCTGGCAGCACCTGAGTCACAGCTGCAAAGCCAGGCCTCTGACTTTAGAGCCAATGACTCTTCCATCATTGCACATTCCCCTCACAGGAAAGCTCTAAAGCAAAACATGATTGACAACCTGATTCATCGAGACAGAGCTGGCCCCAATATGGCGTAGATCTGTTCTTGCCTGCTGCTACTATTCATTCTGCCTGGCTTTGGATTCAGCATACCATCTTCCCACCCTCATGTGGGACCTGCATGGGAGCTGACTGTAGACTTATCAAGTATACAGAGCCATGCAATGTGCGACTTGCCATTATGTGTGTTAAAGACAAATACAGAATAATATAGACCCCTTTGCTCCTTCCTATAGATTTAGTTGAAAGATTCTGAACATATTAAATTTGAGCACATCATCTTTCTGCCTTCCAAACCTGCATTTCTAGGTAGAAATAGAAATTCCTGATCTTAATTGAAACCTTAGGGTTTCCTGTGTGAGTTTGGGCAGCAGTCATTCATCCATCCAGTAGTGACCAGGACTCTACTAAGTGCCTGGTAATGTCCTCAGTCCTGCACACACAAGGATGGAAAGCCACAGCCTCTATCCTTTGGAAGCTGAGTCTTATTTGAGACAGACAAAGGGTTGCCAAACTTAGCAAAGAAAAAAATAAAAGGACATCCAGTTAAATATTGCATGAGACATGCTCACACTAAATACATGATCCTTTGTTTATCAGAAATTCACATTTAACTAGGTGCCACATATGTTATGTGGTAAACCTGGGCAGACACAAAAATCCACCACACCCTACAAAAAGATGGCAGTTCTAATGGTTGTGCACACACAGCTTGGTAGACATACAAGAGAAGGAACACTTTCCCTGTCTGGGATAACCAAGGGAGGCTTCACACGAGACTTGAAGGAAAGATGCATTTGCTGGGTGATCTCGTATAAGTTTGACAGGCAGAGATGGGGGAAGTCAACAGAATTTGAGATAACGCCTGGTGTGCATGGGCAATGGGAGAAAAGCAACAATTAACGGGATGGTCAGATCATGAAGGGCTTTGGCAGAAAGGCAAATGAGTCACAACTGCACTCTGCCATCAACAGGAAATCATCCAATCTATACTTTGTCTTCTCATTTTTCATATAGTCAGACTTTGGCTATGCAGTGTTTTACAAAATGTGGGCCATGGACCAATGTTACTGTGAGAGGTAATTTCAGGTAATAATTCTGATGATTTGGGGTAGTATGGGGAATGCAGCATTCAGTAACTTTGATTCATATGGGGAGAATGTTAATTCCTTTTTTCAATTTAAAACTCTTAATTTTATTTTTACGTGTACACTTTAAAAAATTACTAGACCTTTTTTTAAAAAGCAGTTTAAAGTTTAGAAAACACTGAACAGAAAGTACAGAGTTCTCATCTACCTCCTTGATTCTTTTAAAATTCTCTTTCAATCTGATTAATCAAGAAGAAGGTCTTAATTTGGAGCTATTCTAGCTTTAAAACCTCTTCAAGGGCCGGCCGAGTGGCGCGTTGGTTAAGAACTGGCTTGGAACGCCAGAGGACCCCGGTTAGGATCCCACATATGAGGGCCAGTGACACTGCCCTCCACAGCTAAGATGCTGAACAACAGCTCAACCTGGAGCTGGGCTGCCGTGAGCTGGGCTGCCCGTGAGTCACCAGCGACAGTGTAGGCTGCAGCCTCTGCTGCAGTGGGTTGCCATGGGCTACCGTGTGTAGCCAGCAGCCAGCGTGAGCGGCCAGCAGCCAGCGTGAGCGGCCAGCAGCCGCTGTGAGTGGCCGTCCAGAAGCCGGCGACTGATCTGCCTCTGCCAGGAAGAGCACAATGATGGTGCCAACTTGGGCCACTGAAGCAACGTCCTCCACAACTAGACTGAAGAACAAAACGACAGCAACTTGTCTGTTCCCCTTCCCCAATTCCCCAGCGCTGTTCCCATCTCCCAATTCCCCAATAAAAATCTTAAAAAAAACCCCAAAAAAAACCCTCTTCAAAACAAACAAACAAAAAACCTCTGCAATAGTTCATCCTGTTGGACGAGGTGGGGAAGAGAGGAGGAGGGAGAAGAGGGGGAACTCTGTCTCTGAGCTTTTGATAAGCCACATATCAAGTTAGACTTTAAAACAAATATCATTTTGTTTTCAGTGTATTTGTTTATGAAGTTTTCTTCTACTTCCAAAAAGAATGCTCATCTTTTATTTAAGGTTTTGGTGATTAAAAGATTTGTTGCAAAAAGATTTGTTCATAGACAAAAAGTGACTAGATGAAGTCAATGGTAATAAAAGTGGCATTGGGATGACAAAAGCCTGGAAGATTCAGGGTGATGGAATTCTGGCTGAGGTTGCATTCTTACCTGGTGGCAAGTTCCCTCCTGGCCTTTTCGGTGTTGATGGAGGAGTTTTGGGAGAAAAGCCCATCTCTTTTTTTAGAGAATAGATAAGGATCACCTGGGGTTGCAGTGGCCTTATGGCAATCCAGTATGTTGCTTAAATTCTTCCTTCACTGCTCTTGTCTGATCTCTCATTCTCATCTAGTCACATGTTCCTTTTCTTAAAAGCCCCGATGAAGAAGAATTAAAGGAATGCTTCCCTTCAAGAGGGTACCTAATGTGAAAATACCAAATATTTGCCCTTGAATTTGATGAAATAGAAAATGCTCAGTTTTTTTTTTAATAGTGTGTACCCATGACACATCTAAAAATTCTTGGTGTCACACACAGACTTTGAAGAACATTCCTCGAAGAGCGGAATATGTCAGCAAAGGAAATTTCTCTGAAATCCATTTCTTGGATCCGGGTGCAAGGGCCTGAGTATGATGCTAATAAAAAGATTGACGGGGACAGATTTTATTTGCTCCTTTAATTTTCTCTAGGACAGTTCGGTTCACATTTGGGTTCAACCATTTACTAGCTGTGTGACCAAGGGTAAGGCACTTCATTTCTCTGAACTTCAGTGTCTATAGAATGAGAACAGTATTACCATAAGGTTGCATGAGGATTAAATGAAATAGGGTGTGGAATTCCTCAGTCTCATTATTTATCAAGAGTTGCACTGGTATGTTACTGTGGACTAAACTCCAGATTTTATTTTCATTTTAGCAGTTTTCCCACTTATGTCCCTTTTTCTGCTCCAGGCTCCAATTCAGGATACCACACTGAATTTAGTTGTCACATCTCCTTGGTCTTCTCTGGTCTGTGCATTGGGCTGGATACCAAAGCATTAGAGATAAGAGAAAAATGCTCTTATCCTCTTGGAGTGACTCAGCCTAACTACCCTACAGATAAAACCAAGTCAAGGTCAACAGAGATGGACGCTACCCCCTGCCTCCTGCTTCCAGGAGGATCACTTACTCTCTCAGCTGCTTTTCTATATCACTTTGACTTTGCATAAATATTGATTCGAGCCTCTCTCACTGTAATTCCTTCAGCTTCATTTGTACGTGACTGTTTCCTCTGCTGAAGTGGTCTTCATACTCTATGTACCCCTAGGATAGGTCTAGTTCTAGCATAAAAAGCCCCTCTCAATTAATGATTGTGCAAAGAATGAGTAAAGGAATGATTGCAGAACCAGCTGAAAGCAAGAAAGGCTCTGGGGAAATAAGATGTCAAATGTGTGCTGGGTGGTGATGGTTGGGATTGGGGAGGGGGGAGGAGGAAGAAAAGATGGGTGAGGAGGTACTAGAACTGAAAATGGGGAAGGTCACAACTTGGTCTTGACCTACCTCATAATTCTAGCAGGGCTATCTTTGAAGGTGGCCCATTGAAAATGAGCAGGAAAGGAGGGTTTTAAGTCTAGATTGAAATTTGTAGTTCTAGGTGAGTAAAACGTGGAAAATAAGCTGGAACTTTCTTAGCATGTCAAAGTTGTGTTAATTCCAGATGAAAGAGTGAGGCAAAAGATTTCATTATTGTTAAATTATGTGATTATCTTCACTGAAGGAAATGATGCTGCGAGTCTGGATGGATTTTCTGCCCATTTTCTCTTTAATGCAAACTTTGAGACAGAAGAGAGCTGTGTTTGGGAGCCGGGAGCCTGGGAACAGATATGTTCAATTGGATCAGTGTCCATGGAAGAGGCAGGTGCTCTCAGAAAGGACTGTGGGCTTGTTTCAGTGAATATGGACCATCAAGCAGACTGTTGGCTAGAAGCCAAGGCACTCTGTCTGCAGAACTGCAATAGTCCTCGTGGAGGTTGGAAAAGGCCCCAAAGAGTTTTGACTAGCATTTCACTGTGCACCTTGGAGACTGGTTGACCTGGGTGTGAATCCTGGCTCACCGCCCCTCCTTTGTGGTCTTGGACAAATCAACCTCTCAGTCTATTTCCTTGTCTTTAAACGGACAATGCTAAGAATCTTTGAGGGATGTTGTGAGTGTATGATAGGATGCAGATAACATATAGGGCAAAGAACTGGGTAAACTGTAGTTATGATTCAGAGTCCTGGAAGTACAAATTGAGATAATTTACTCTAAACCTCTCTAAATGGCTCTTCTGTAAGATGAGGGCACCAGGCAAGATGATCTGAAATGTTTTGACACTGTATTTTGTTAAGGAGTGAGTGTGACTGGTAGAGTTTAAGATAAGCATGGCATGATTATATGCCCAACTATACTCTTTGTCTTAAGTCCTTGGTCTCAGTTTTGGAATCAGACAGCCTGAGGTCTAACATATAATAGATTCATCTGGGCAAAATTGGGAAAGCCACTTAACTAGGTTGTGTCTGTTTTCTCCTCTGTAAGAACATAGGGATAAAAGGAGCACCTCATTTGTAGCTAGGGGCGTGCTGGGGCTCTTATCTTTGCCAGCTCACAAGAGCCTTTTGTGCACATTTACTTCCAGCAACATGTTCTGTGCGGTCATGTGTATAGCTTGAAGTCCATCAAGGATTTACACCACAAAAATTGGCAATCACTACGAGCCAGGACTTTCTTTCTCCTAGAGAGCCAATTGTTAAGCATTTACCAGTACACAGCTACTTACAGGATTGTTGCAAAGGTTAAATAGGGGATGAATGCAAAGGGCTTACACATTGCCTAGCATGTAAGTATTTACATACATAAGCATAGCTGTATATATGTACTTTTGTCCAATGATTTTTGCTTTCAATTACTTAAAAAATTTTTATTTTTAGAAGGGGACACAATATTTTAAGTCTTTCCAGTTTTTCTGGGATTCACACCACCCCCACCTCCACCCCCACCCTGATAGTAGGAGCAAAATTGGTTTTACCTTGTGATCCTGCCCACTGGCTAGAGTCTTTCCTGAAGGCATAGTCTGGCGGGTCTCTTGAATGGAGGAGATAATGCATGCTTGGGAGTTATTTTCAGGGGCTACTTTCCAACACAAGGACTGGGAGGTAAAGAACTATCTATAGCAACAGAAAGGATGATTCAGATGAAAAGCAGAGACCAGAAATACTCAGCGATATCCTGGGCTTCCCATACCCCTTTCTGTTCACCTTTCTAATCTCACGTATCTCTCTGCCTTTGGATTCTATGAATCAAGTGTTACTTTAAGTGCCTGTAACGGTGCCTGGCACAGAGTAGATGCTCAACAAATATTTGTTGAATGATGAATAGATTTGCTTTTTGCTTTGTTGGTTTTCTCTACTCTATTTTCCAAAGAAGTCTAACAAAACAAATGGATCCACTGCTTTGTCAAAATCTCTGTCATGAATGGCTAGGGGAAAGCTGGTTCTATTCTCCAACTACAGAATCCTAGAGTTCATCTGATGGTGGGTTCAGTGTGAGAAGAAGCCATCTTCCCTGAGCTCGAAATGTCTGTACTATTTTGGCTGAAAATATATAGGTACCAAAATGACTTTCTGGTGTGTGTGTGTGTGTGTGTGTGTGTGTGTGTGTGTGTGTGTGTGTGTGTGTCTGTTTTAATTTATAGAGGAATTTTAGAAAGCCAGTGGGGGAGAAAAAAGTTACACAGTTTTAGGTAATAGAAGAATTTTGTACCACAAATAATGGCTAAATTGAGAAGAGGCCTCTATATATTTGGAATGTAGCAGGGCAATGAAAAATTTATTTGTTTCTTGATCACTATGAAGAATTCCATGTTTGGCGATCTCTGCAAAACCTTCTCAACAACCTTCTATTATTTAGCTGTGCAGGGTCTCTGTTATGAAGGTCATTAAAAACATTGCCTAAGGAATGTCCTCAGAGTAAGTAGAAAGCTAGCTTTAGAGAATGGAAATGGCACAATCTCTGATAATGCAAGAGTTTTAAGCAATTCTGCAGTGAGACTGCAATATGAAATTCAACCTGTAAAGCATGAGAGACCAGCGGAACAGTATACGATTTGCTGGAAATAAAAATACGAACAACTCTTTGCCGTGGTCTTTCAGAATGTTGTAAGTGTATTTTGTCTCTGACATCAGCTTACATCAGTTCTTTAATCTTCATTTCCAACTTTTTAGCATCAGCTCCATAAAATTCAAAAATCTGTTCACAAATACACAAAGGTAAAATATATATTTAAAAATTTTAAGGGTACATTTTATTTACCACAATGTATCCAAAATATTATAATTTCAACATGTAATTGATATAAAATTATTGATGAGATACTTTATGCTTATTATTCTCATATTGAGGCTTCAAAATCTGGCATGTGCTTTATTTGTTGACTAATTTTATTTTCCTCAAAAACATTTTTTCAGTTACAGTTGACATTCAATATTATTTTATATTAGTTTCAGGGGTACAGCACAGTGGTTAGACATTTATATAATGAATGCAGTGATTCCCCCCTGATTAGTCCAGTACCCACCCGGCACCATTCATAATTATCACAATATTATTAACTATATTATCTATGCTGTACTTTATATCTCCATGACTATTTTGTAACTAGCAGTTTGTACTTCTTAATCCTTTCACCTTTTTCACCCAAGGGTGACATGTTTATTGGTTCAAATATTGCAAAGGTGTTGAAGCTTGAGGAGTTTTGTTTCTGCTTGTAAAATTATCCTCTATTTATTTTCATCATCTGCAAGATACTTTAATTATAAATACTCATTAAATGTATTAAATGCGTGATGTTTTCATTGTCTGGCACCTTTTAAAAATTGTTTATGCCAGTGTTTTGCTAGATTTATATAATTCTCCATAATATTCCTCTAAACTAAGATCTAAAATAATTGAAATGTCTTAGAGCTTTCATCCATTGGCACTGAGGGCTTGTTAATTCATGCACAGGATTTTCTCAAGTCAAATGGCTTGTGATTTCCCATTCCCTGACTTTCGTCTAGGTAATAGAATTGCAATAAATGGCTTTTAAGAAGCACATTTTTCTTTTCAAATGTTCACGTCTCTAAATCAGGATGCATTTCCCAGTGGATGGTGTGGTTTTTTTGGGTACACTTTTCAGTAGTATTTGAAGTCACGGTGAATCTGTCAACAGTGACTTACAGTTGATGAACTAGGGAAGTTAAAGACCTTACTATGCGTTACCCCTTTAGTGCCAATTGGAGAGGTAGTTGGAGGAGGAGGAGGAATGTGGGCAAACTGAGGATGGGATTGGCTGAAGACATGCGTTTCCAGTGAGGGAGATTTCAGCAGCCAAAACATGGTGCTGGGACTTTGGGGCAGGGGTTGGAAAAGTGTAGAACTAACATCAATGCTTAGTGTACAGCAGAGAAGCGGCTATCCCCACATCTAAGAGGAGCTCATAGTCTACTGGTAATGATTCTGCCTCCCTAGGTAGCAGCATCCAGCCTGGGTGCTGCCTGTGGGCATCATGGTTCATTCTATTCCTTTAAAGCAAACCTGTCTTGTGACTCTGTCTCGATCACACTTCACTTACCGGCTCGCCCACGAATCCACTTCTATAACAGCAAATTGTTCTTTTGAGTCTTGAGAATAGGGTTACCTAAGTGTGGGTGCAGAATTTCATGATTTATCTGGGTTGTCTGGTTTGTAGCCATCTCCCCTATATATAGTTCTCTTGGCCTTGGCCACCAGGGGAGGAGGGTGTCAGAAAGGACCTGCGAGAGTCTCTCTCTCCTAAGAGTCAGGCGGCAGCTGGATGGTGGCTCTAGGCAGAAAGAGAGTTTCATAATTCTCTGATGCCAGAGCACGTACCAAGACAAGAAGTCCTGGCAAGAACACAGGCAGGGCATGGCCACCTGAATGGCTGGACTTGGCACGGGGAGCAGGAAAAGGACACTGAGCTTAGCTAAGTGACCAGAGTGCCGAGTCATTGCTGGGGAGGCAGGGACCGCGATGAGACAGACATGCTCCACAAGGCTAGAGGCTGAGAGAGTGGGGCATACTTTTAAAATTCTTTTCACTTGGGGGCAGCAGGACTTCCTAGACAGCTCCATCTGGTCTCAAAGGAGCTTCGTCCTTTGTCCCTAACTAATGCTGGGGTGGAATACGGGGTGTGGAGTGTAGTCTTATTGTGTCTTTCCCTATGGGAATAGGAAGGGCAGGCGTCGCTCTGTCTGTAGTGGCACTGTCTGCAGTCCTTCTCTTGTGGCCCCTGTCCTAGATTCCTCCTGAGTCTCTCTCTTCTACTCCTCTGGGTCAGGAGCAGATCGACTCAAGTGAGGGCACATGTAACAGCCAAGCAGAAGACAGACGGGGGCAAGGAAGGGTCGGGGAGCTCCCAAGGTATGTCTGTTCCCCAGGATCACAGCCAAGGAATCCTACACAGTCCCCTGCCCCCTAGTGGTCTGTAAGAAGGTTATATTACCCTTATGGCAATAACTCCAGTGGATCTGTTTATGTTTGCTTATTTGAGGAACTCCCCTACTGCCAAAGGGCAGTGTGGATCCAAAGAGAGTTTGGGGGCCCCTAAAGAGGGGCTTTTCTTCTTGAAGGAGGCTGGCCCTCTTGGAGGAATGGCACAGGCTCTAGGGGTGTAAGACATAGGAGGGTACGGCCCTGAAGGGAGATTTCCAGGGAGGGGTGATTTCCATGACCATGGAGTTACGACATGCCCATGCTGTGACACCAAGGGCAGCCAGAAGCCACAAGTGCGATAAAAGCCTTGGCTGCTGTGAAATCTGACTCCTCTTCCTTCTAGATGCATTGAACCCAGCACAGGCACCATCACCCCACCTGTTACCTGAGCCAGGTGGCATGTTAAAAATTCATATACACTCAAACAACTGCACACATCGTAAGCATACTGTTTGGAGAGTTATTACAAAAGAGAGCACATCTGCATAACCATGTCCAGATCAAGATATAGAGCATTACCAGTGCCCAGACACCTCCTTCCCAATCACGACCCTGTGCCCAAAGGCAACAACTAATCTGGATTTTTCACCATAAACTAGATCGGTCTGTTTTTGAATTTTTATAAATGGAATTCTACAGTATGAATTGTTCTGTGTCTGGCTTCTTTCACTCAACATGATGCTTATGGGGTTTATGCATCTAGGGGCAGTACATTCACTTTTCAGTGTTTTATAGTATTCTATTGCATGACCGTAACACAGTTTATCCATTCTGGCTATGATCACTAGTGATGCTGGGAGCATTCTTTTCGGTATCTTTGTGGGGACACCTTTGGGGGGCATAGGAACACTCATTTCTGTTGGGCTCTGTGGTGTACCTCGAAGAGGATTACCGAGTTCAGCATCAGAAGGAGACACCCAGCAGGGTTTCAAAGCGATTGCATCAATTTAAAACTCACCAGCAGAGGAGGCATGTTCTGGTTGCCCCACATGCTTGACAACACTTGGTACTGCCAATCTCTTCCATGTTAGCCATGCTGGTGGCTCTAGGTGACATTGAATTTGTTACTGAATTCCATGGATTTCCCTTCATCAACTTTCACCTGGACTTTAATAACAGCTCATAATTTTCCCCTCTGTCTCCAGTCTTGTGCCCCTTAAGTCCCCTCTCCTCCTTGAAGCTCAAAAGCACAACTCCGGTTATCCTTCTTTGTAAATGTTTCTCTATAATCATAAAATCCAAGCTTGTTATAAGGATTCCTTGATTTTGCCCTGTCTACGTCTCCTGCCACTCCCTACTACAAACTCTGAGCTCTAGCAACCCTTGCTAGTTGGATTCATTGAACAAATACGAAAGAGTGCCTACTGTGAGCCAGATATATTGTGAACAAGACAGACAAAACCCCCTCATGGAGTTCATAGTCTACTGGTAATTTCATAATTTTATACTGTTTTTGTATTATTACCAAACGATTCCTGACACATACCCAGGCTATTTTATAACTCTTTGCTTCTTCCCATCTTTCTCACTTGCTAATCTTAGCCATCCTCCAAGATTTAGCTCAGGAAGCCTTCCCTGAAGTCTTTCTCTGTGATCTCAGCACTCTCTATTAAAGAGATGGGAGTTGTACCTTGTTTTTCCTCCCTCTTTTTCATATCTAGCCCCAAACCTTACCCTTAGGTGCTAGGTACACTTAGGTGCTCAGCTTTAGGTCGGAAGTAAGTCGAGCACAGCTGATTTCTGGTCCCTGAAGTAGGAGCCCAAGCCTCTGGGGAAAGCTAAGTTTCAGGCACTAGAAGGCACACACTTCTCATACTCACTGCTAACTATTTTATTCTTTTTCTGTCCAGTTTGCCAGAGGCAAATGGTATATGTGTGTCTGCTTATCTAGCACGGGCTTTGCACACAGGGGCTAAAGGAATGCAGTTAATGAAGGAGAAGCAGCTTACTTATAAGAGCTTATTTCATACATAGCTTTTCTCTTTTTGAAGAGCTATATAATATAGGCAAGGCAACTACTATATTCTTTCTGCCCCAAATGTTTTCTCATTTTGACGTGAATGTTTGGCTGTGTCTCTCAAAGGCATGCTCCACTCTGAAGCACTAGAAGGCAATGTTTACTTCTCTCCTCTCAATGCCTACATTTTTCATTTACTGTTGCTGCCCAAGCAATGATTGCTCATGAGAATGATACGCGTCAGTTTGCAGAGGCCTTTGGGATATGGGCTGACTGTGCATAACAGAACCGCGTATGCCCAACAGTCAGTTTCTAAAAAGAACTTGCATTTGGATCTTTTCAAACATACATAAAAATACACTAATAAAGTGAACTTCCCCATTTCCCCATCACCCAGCTGCAACCAGAGGCAATTTTTTATGCCAGAGACTTTCAATCCCCTACACAAAGTCTATTGCTGTTACTGGGAGAATGCAGAGGGGCTGGAGGCAATGGTCCCTTACCTAACAAATGGACTTCTGAGAGTATAAACGAAGGAGTCTGACTAATGATGCACTCATAGAATAACTGGAATAAAATGCCTTGGCCAGCTGATATGCTATTTGGTTGAATGACTACTGAAGTTACGTTTGGACCAGTCGTATGAAAGTTCAACAATTTTTTAGACATCGGTACTGAGCTAAAAACAACAACATCCTCAAAGCCACAGCAACAATAGCAACACAAACAACAAAGCCTGAACAATCAACCAATGTAAGACATTTTGGGGAAACAAGTTGTAGAAATGTTTGTATGTACAATATAATTGTGTAATTTGTAATAGTGGGATCTTTTTCTTCTTTACGAAGCATTACTAAGGTGGTAAGTCTTATTAATAAGATGGGAGGGACATGTCTAAGAAGAGAACTTTTAAGAGTACCTTAACCTTCTGTTGAAAGGTGGACAGTGTGAATGACGGTTTGTTCCTAATTTGGCGATTTCCCCTGAGTCCACCCAGACCTATTCCTTCCCCAGAACCACCTGCACCACTTTGCAGGTGTTTGCACACTTCCCCTTGAACTTTCACAACATCCACAGCAGGCCTTATATTGCAAGCAGCTTAGTTAAGGCTCTTAGAGTTGAGCCAAACAAAGCAAACCAAGAAGGCGAGGCCTCTTAGACATAGCCTGCTTCAAACAACTTGCATTTATATGGATGTCAATTCAAGAACAGAGCATATAAAATCAATCTACTACCTAATTTTTTTTTCTTCTAATTAATACTGGACTGCTTCTCAAGTTGTCCAAATAGTGAGATGTCAGTCGAATACTAATTTACGTTCATTTTGTTGTAGTTGATTTTGAAACTCGGCCCATATATATATATATATATATATATATATATATATATATATATATATGAGAAGTATAAATAATGACTAAAGTGCTTGTCTCCTTCTATGCTAGGGATTGACAAACTTTTTTGGTAAAGGGCCTGATAATACCTATTTTAGGCTTGGCAGGCCATATGGTCTCTGTTGAAACTATTCAAATCTGTTATTGTAGTGCGAAAGTAGCCACAGACAATGTTTAAACAAATGGGCATAGCTGTGTTCCAGTAACGCTTTATTTACAAAAACTGGTGGAGGATCAGATTTGACCTTTGGGCTGTCGCCTGCCAACCCTTATTCTATGCCATCAACCGAAGGAGACACGTGAATCTGCCTGAGAGCTAGTTCCTCAGGAGGGTGTGGATTTCTGTTGAAGGGGAAAAGGAGCATGAGTCTACTGTGGGAATTCATTTCAAGCCACACTGAGAATAGGAAAAGTGATTTTGGACTCTGGCCGGAGGACATGTCATTCTGCCCTTTACTAGAAGTGGGGGGGGGATGGAACTTTGTTCTTGGGGATAAAAATGATTTGAGGGCCATTTCCTTCAGTGGCATATACTCTCATTCTCATGATTCCACTGGAAAATCTGCTCAACTCTCCAGTGTTTGTTGAAAAAATATGCTTGTTTCCTGCATCCCCTCACCGACTTCTCTCCAAGTTCAGAGGCAAGCTTACCAGTTAAGCCTAGATGAAGGGAAGAGCTCATGCCTATCTTTTCCCTTTTGGGGGTGTTCTGCTCAAGGGCTAGGTCTGCTCTCCTCCCACTGTTATTCCGCTTCTGGAAAGCACATCTGAAGTGGGCCTAAGGTCTGTTTTCTAAAGACAGGTCTCGAAGGCTGTTACCCTCTGTTCTCACTTTTGGGAGCTGGTGGTTATGAAAAGCAGCAGTATCTCCTCCACCTGGGTGGGGCACTGCAGTCCCAGATTCTCCCATAGTTGGGTCATCTCAAGGTTCAGGCTTCAAGGGATAGCAGAAAGTTTGTTGACATGGGTCGAAGTCACGTCCTTCCATTAGCACAAATTAGCATTACTGCTACTTATAATAAAGGTGATATTTGATTTTCCACATGACTCAGGGTAAGATAAGAGTTAACACAGCAGGTCTGGGGGCTTACTACCTGTATATCCCCAAGAGAACCAAGATGGACCCTTCACCTTCCCCCAGGGAATGTGGCCTCCTGCATGTTCTTTGTGTTAGTGGTTGATGATTTTGTTCTATTATATATACCTGGAGTAATGGACCATGACACACTGGTTTGTTAAATTGCTTTGTATGAACATCGATATTGATGACATGTACCTGGTCTTATTGTTGGGGTCCTGTTTCCATTGTTATGGCTGGTTGTGTAGCGGTGGTTGCCTAGCATGATATTGCTATGTGACCAGTCGCCACGTAAAGGCCTCAGACCCTGAGACTCAAAAGGGCATCCCTAGGTAGAGACCTTCCACACATGTCCCTAAAGTTCATTGCTAGAGAGCAGTTACTCTGATGTGTCCTTGGACAAGAAAGAATGTCAGAAGACTGCGCTGGGCTTGTATGGACTCCATCAATGCCTCCATCTTTTTCTGGCCTCTTTTACTCTGCATCCTTGGCTGTAATAAATCTTAGCTATGAGTACAACCTGCTACTGAGTCTTGTAAGTCTTTCTGAAGAATCACCCAATAAAATACTCCTATATTTCAACAATTTAAAATTCAGAGAATGGGGCTGGGACTAGGGTGTAAAATTTAAGTGATGCCAGGAACTCTGTGATCAAGATAAATAATATTTTAACAACTACATGAAAAAGTATTAAAAATGAATGCAAAAATCCCTGAAGAAGAAAACATCAAAAATTCAAATAAAGACAGGATTCCACCCTAGACTTGCAATTTCCTGCCTCACTTGACTCACCCTAATCCCTGCCCTGGAGAAATGAGGCACCCAAGTAATTACAACCTTTCAGTTGCTAAAGCCAAGAGCAGCACCTTTGGCAATGGTGCTAAAGGTTGCTAAATGGTGGCAGTTGCTCCACTTCCCTCACTCAAGTCTTCCCTCCTCCAGTCAATTAATCTTTGCTGATGTATCAGCTGCTATGGGGCTGATATGTAACACCTGTTAGGGATCCGCAGTCTCTCAAAACCTTTATTTCTAAACTTGTATTTATTTATACATTTTCAGGAAGATAAGTGTACAGGTAGATCCTGGAGCTCTAAGATCAACTACACTTTATAGTGTGTACAAAGTCCAGTGCTAGGCAGCTTATATACATTATTGCGAATTTTCGTGACAACCATTTAAAACACATGATAGAGTCACTATTTTGCAATGTAGGAAACTGAACCTCATGGTGGTTAAGGCACAATGCCAACATCACCCACTAGTAAGAGGCGGACATGGGGTTAACCTACAGCTACCTGACTCCAGAGATGGCAAAAACTAGCTGCAGACACTCTTGGCAGGCAGAGGAGTGGAGATGGGGGATGGGGTGGTCAAGTACTGTTTTTTATGAACTTGAGCAGCGGCATTTGGGAGGGTGATTTTCCAGGGACCACCATCTTTCTCACTTCCTACCGTCTCACCTACTGTCTCTGCCTGACCCTTGGAGACACTGAGGTTGTGACCACTGCTTCCAACACTGTCCTTCTTTTAGCACACAATGGTGCCACCTTCTTGGGATTCTTTTCACCTCTGTACCTACTTCAAGGAGGGTACTTGCTGGAAACGACTTCCATGACCTCCGCCAGAGTCCTGCACTTCACAAGCATAAGGGCAAGAGTATCCTCCCAATTAATATGAGAACTCAGTTCTTTTCTTAATTATTCATTTGTGAATAATTCCTTATTAGCATCTATGTACCCATATACCATCACTCTCATGAGTGGACTGAAATGCTTTGGGAAGCCATTTTATTCTCATATCAAAGAATGAAAGATGGAACCAACTGTTGCCAGTGGTTTCACCTTTAAGCAGTTGGCCAAGGCTTGCAAAGTCTTTGTTACTCTACCCTTCCCCTACTCCACAGACATACACTAACTTTGATCTGGAACCAAAGTTATTAACCAAGGGGATCCAATGATGGGCTTTAGAGGCTCACTGAATACCCTAATATTATATACATTTTTCAGTTTATGTGCATTTTTCTGAAATTGTTTATTGTCTTTATTGGATTTTAAGAGGGTCTATAGACCAACTTTATGAACTACTTATAATAAAGTACATTATAGTATGCCGGTTACAAAAACCAGCTAAAGTTTTGGATGCCCCACATGGAAGGCACAATAGGAATGCATTTAAAAAATTTTTATCCACAGTTAATCTTACTGGAACATGATGTGAGGTCCCAGATAAAAATGCTAAGGAACATATCAGGAAGGAACAAACCCACCTTATATATATATATTACCTGGAATTTGCTTTGGCTGTCCTGTGCTCTACAACTGTGAAACAATTGCAGCTGTTGTTTACAGTGCATCTCTGCCAGATGTTCCTCCAGCCTCTGCAGGAAAGCTTCCAGCACTGGGGAATGCACACTGTGTACTATGGCCCTAGGTCATGGTTATGCAGCTTCATTTGTTTTAGTTTTTTTTAAGTTTTGTTTACATTCTATATATCTTAACAATATATGAAACGAGCTAGAATCAAGAGCCAGACAGAATAACAAAACCACAAAAGGATGACACCATGTGGGGATGGTAGTTTGGGAATGCCAGGGAACTGGCAAAGGGAGGATACTGTATTTGAGCAGTGGAGGTAATCCTGAGATGCTTGGCAGCAATGGAACAAGAGAAACACAAGGGATTCCCTAAGTCTTCTGATCAAATGCAAGGGAGCAGAGCATATTTTCAAGGGAGGCCAAGACTCTCCAAAGTCTGTGTCTCAGGAGGAACTATCATCAGGCTTTTGTACAAGGCACATTTAAAAGGCTTAATGGACAGTGGCTCTTTGCCAGGGGATAGAGGGCTGGAGCAAAATGAAAAGCAGGCAATCAAGATGTGGTGGGTGGAATGGACTTCCAAAGAAGAAAACATCCTTATTTCTGAGCTAGAAGAGGAGAAGATAATAAAAGATGACAAATAAAGAATGTGATGTGTAGGTGGAGGAGGTTGAGGGTGCATATGTTAAACAGCTTCCATTTTCAAGTAAAAACTTAAGAGAGGAAATAGGTAGCCTTGTTTTTTTGTAAATATTATTTAAATCTATTGCACCAATTATATCACAGCAAGCACATACGAACAAGCAGAAGCTGAATATTAAATTCTACAGCTAGCATATCAAGGGCTTTCATTCTTTATATTGCAGACAATCTTTACAAAGTTTAAGCATGATTTTTTAAACATATATATTCCTCATAACACTTTTTAATCGCATACTATATCATTGGATAGATGCATCATAAATCAATTAGACATTCTACTAAAAAAAAGGAATTTAGCTTGCCTCCATATTTTATTAGAAATAATACTACAATTACTATACACTTAGCTGCTTATTTTTTCTTGAGGTATAGCTGTAGCAAAAGTTCCCCAGAGTGGAATGAATCGTTGTGTGAAAGGGAATTAAATATTTCTCTTAAGTGTGTTGCAAAACAACCTTTCATAAGGTACATACCATTGTCAATGCTCCCAGCCATATATGTTTCCATTGAAAATTACCAGTTTCGCCACACGCCAAGTATTCTGGACATTTTATTTCATTAATCTTCAAGATAACAACTATCGTACCGTACTGAGCACTTAAGGTATGTCAGGGTGGGTCAAAAAACTTTAGTCAACGAGCTCACGTTTTTACGACAGTGAAACTAAGATACAAAGAGGTTGCTAAGGAAACTGCTAGGAAATGGCAGATCTGGTATTTGAACCAAGGCAATCTGAATCCAAACCTGCATGGTCAACTATTACACTACATTGCTTTGTGATGGTTTTTGATTCATGTTTCCCCCAAGTGTTGTTAACAACTTGTATACATTTGTGTGAGAATTTTATCATATCCTTTTTTGTAAAGTCCTTTCTAAGTGCTTCTGACACAGACAGAGATAATAGAGGGCTATATCTTATGGATTTGGACCTCAGATGGTCTGAATGGGAATATTTATTATAATTCATGCATTTTTTACTCTTTGCCAATATGTAAAATTCAGAAATCAAGAATTACATTGCTAAGGATTACAAATAAATGCAATTGTTTCATCCATCCAGGATAACCCAATGTTTTTTAGACTCTGATGGTTTTATAATCTATTACAATTCTGCCAGTTACCATGGAAACATACCTTTTTGGCTCGCTTGAACATCTGAAATGTGGGTATTGCTCTGATATTATAAGTTTGGGCCAAGTCCTGGGAAAGAAAAGAAATGGCATGAAGTCACAGTTTTGATCTTCTCTCCCTGAACCAAGTACGGTACTTGGTGACTTCTCAGGAGGCATGTCTGAAAGCTTAGGTACAGCTGACACTTTACAGGTTCTCCTGTCAAGAACTTTTCTAACATATCCTCAAAGCCTCCAGGGATGTTGCAATAGAAGATGCCTGTTCCCAGCATCCCTGAGCTTTCTCACTCCAGAGCTCTAGAAGAGGGGTGAGAGATGAAGACCAAAACAGAATGAAGTACTCAATGAGTTCTATTTAAAAGAGCACGTGAAAGATTGCAGAGGGGCCTTAGTGGAACCCAACATGGAGAGAAAACATTGCAAAAAAAAAATTTAGAAAGAGTAAAGGTATCTTTATAACTCACACTTGAGACAGTGGGGTGATACAGTAAGGCTTACATGTTTCTTTTTCATTTTAAGCCTTATTCCTCTTCACTTGCCATCTTTGTGAAAAATTTGAAGCCAAAAGAATAGAAAAAATTTAAAATTTTGATTGTTTTAATCCATTACAATCTGCTTTCAATTGTGTTTTTCTTTATCTTGTTTAGGAGTTAAAAGAAAACTAGCCACCCATAGGATCAATAGAATTGGACTTTTCTCTGTAGTATACTTATCACTTATCTTCCCCAGCCACATAGAACACACACACACATACACGCACATGCACACACACACACACACACAAATTATAATTTTTCATATGACAACAATGACAACAACTAATACATAAATTCCTACTATGAAATAAAATTGTGCATTTTATTTCACCTTAAAAGACAAAGAGTGATAATCAAAATGGCAAACAATAATGTATTGGTGAGGATATGGAGAAATCAGAATGCTCATGCATTGCTAGTAGGAATGTAAAATGGTGCAGCCACTTTAGAAAACTTTAGAAAACAGTTTGTCAGTTCCTCAAAAAGTTAAACATAGAGTTACCATACGACCCAACAATTCTACTCCTTGATATATACCCAAGAGAAATGAAAACATTAAAGAGCAGAATGGGTGCATAACAGATTTTTTGTTATTCTAAAGCTCCAATTCAATCTAATGTATACATAGGGTGCAAGTTATTGCTATTTTCCTTATTATGCATGAACAAAGGTTAGGAAGAATCATTTTGTAGACATACTGTGTGTGTTAATGAGGCACAGTTTGATTGAGGACATGAGGCTGATTATTTTGGGGGTGGGGGGTAAGGTGAAGAAGGAAAGCTCTGGGGACAGGAAAGAAAATGTCCTGGAATTTCCTGTGATGTTGAAAAAACTCCCACAAAAAGCACAATGCACAGCAAGTGGAAAACAAGATATATTAACATGTCTGTGATGCATGAGTCAGAAACTGATTAATAAGCTGTTACAAGGGTGAAAATCGTTTTTCATCTTGGACCCAACTCCACCCAACTGGTGTTGTCTGCCTCAAGCAACTCTGTTGAGCAGATTTCCGGGGCAGAGTCCAAAGCAAGTGGTGAAGAATGTTGGGATTGATTAGTGAAGGTTGCCATAGCGTGGGAGGGAGGGCAGAGGAGCAGTGAGACAGCCATGTATTCGCTGCCTGTTTTTTTGTTTGTTTGTTTGTTTTTTCTTTTTTAACTAATACAAAACATACAAGATCATTGTGAAGGATTTTAATAGAGTTTATCAGAAAAAGTCGTGAAATTCTACTTGACTCAAATGGATCATAATCATTGAGACATTGCCTTCAGATTTTCTCACCTACACGGAAAGATTGAAGATGCTTACCTGAGACTCGTCCACATCCACGTTAGCAAACATTACATTTTGGTATTGTAGAGTCATTTCCTTAAAAAGAAAAGAATACAAATTATTCCCTATTACCTTAGTGTCCTTGTTAAATTACACACTGGAAGTATCCTTTGGCAAAAACAATAAGGTTGTTAAAGAGAGCTAAGCATCATTTGGCGTTTTCACTGCTGCCTAGAACTTGAAGCACCAAAGCCAAATGTCAGATGATGCCAAGGTCAAGCAAAGGTCAATGGCAGAACCAGCGTCCAAGGAACCCAACTGAAGATTAGAGTTTCAAAGTTGGACATAAAACACAAAGTAAAGAAATGATGCAATGAATGTGGTGGACTCAGACTTACCTGTGGGATGGAGGAAGAGATAGTGGCTTCTTCCTGGTGGGGAGTCTGTCTTTAGTGGTCTTCAAAATACAGACATCTCTGAACCAAAAACTCAAACTCTGCCTTTACCTTCTCCTCTTGCCACACTTTTTGGGAGGTGGTGGTGGTAGAAGGCTCTTATGGCTGAAGTGATAATAAAAATATTTGTGCTAACCATTAGCCTAATTGCTTTCTGCCCCCATTGCCATCTTTCTGTGCTTTACTGTGTATTGAAACTGGGTTTTCCAGGATCCTTTGTCAGCTGTCTTCCAGTTAGGTGCTGCCAGTGGGAAGCATTTACAGGAAAATTGAATGTGGGAGGCCGGAAGAAGCAATTTTCTTCTGCTTCTCTTTTGTTCTGGAAGCATCTTTGGCAGTGGAGGTGAATAATGGTGTTAGTAATGCGCCTGGGGGTTCGTGATTGCAGCAGCAGCAACAGCCTGCAAATGTCATCTCCTGGGTTTTATTTATATTTTTCAGACAGCTGTGTTCTTACTTTAAGGATATTTAGTAGCATATTGATTTGTTTGCTTTTACATCATATTTCAAGCATATCCAGTGATCTATTCCAAATGAGACTCCTCTCTCTGATGTAGGATATTCTGAGCTTGGCCAAGTGGAGACAGTAACAGATGCAGCTGTCACCAGGGGCTGCTCTCGCAGAGAAGCAGGAGAGACACGACATGGAGTGAGTAGGGTTCTTTCCAGTTGTTTTTCCATGGATAGTGACTGAAGTGGGGGTTCCTTCTTCAGAGACTAATCAAGATGATGAAATTGGAGGATAATAGACACAAAAGCCTTTGGAATTTCAGACAAAAAAAGAAAAAAGATGCTGATTTTCATTGGAAGCATATCTATGTGTAGCAGGAAAATGGTGTCACCCAAGAACTCTTGGGCAATTGACTTGTACTTTTCAAGTTTGAATATATAAGGATGTTCCCCAGTAGGAGTCATGGGAAAGGATTTGACCTGTGTGGACACCTAATTCCCAGGATCTGTTCTATTTATGAAGTTTTCAGAGCCTCCCAAGTCTGCCAGGAAATGCACAGGGACGTGGCAGTTATTTCTGTAGCAAGTAGTAGCCAGTTGATATGGTACAGACATGGGTTTCTTGCTAGGTTGGAGTTCCTTACTGGGCATTGTCTTCCTTTGCTATCCCCACTCTATCCATCTAGGACTCCCCTCCCCCCAACAACAACTCTTTCTTCTGCTCTTCCTCATATATAATCTGTTACTGTTGGGTCACCTATTCTGTTGATCTTAATTATAAAATGTCTCCTGAATTTGATCTTTTCTTTTTCCCCCCAAAACCACCAAATCTCCAAAACTGAACTTGTTCATCTTGGGTTACTGGCCTTCAGTCTTTCTAATCCATCCTTAAACAACACTGCCAAAAGTATTTTCTAAAACCCACTCATGATCATGGTAAAACCCTTCTTAAAATTCTTCTGACTCTACAGCAACTCATTAAGTTATAACACAAGGTCCTTCCTGATCTGGCCTCAGCTTCCTTTTTGCAGCTCATTTGTTGCCACTTCCACTGTGTATCCTGTAAGTTAGCCTCACAAAATAGTACTTGCCTTTGCATGATCACATCATGCAATTTCTCAACAAATTTACAACCTTTCCTTTTCCAGAAATGCTCTTTCTGGGTTTCTATGCCTGGTGACCTTTTTAGCCCAGGGTCAGCACACCCTGTAAACCAAAGCCAGCTCTCCACATAGTCTTGTAAATAAAGTTTTATTGAAATACAGCATACCTATTCATTTGTGTATGGCCAATGGCTGCTTCTGTGCTGTAACAGCAAAACTGAGTCGTTATGACAGAGATCATATGGCTTGCAAACCTGAAAATATTGGTTTTCTGGTGTTTTACAGAAAAAGTTTGCTGACCCCTGCTCTTGGTCATCAAGGCCTATATCAAACGGGACTGTAGAATTTACTTAAGGCTTAAAGTTTTCAATCACTTCTTAAAAATCTCATGTTCTTATAATTCACCTTTTTCCTTGTTGCAGTGCATCCTTCAGCAGAGTCTCTGTGGAGAGTAAACTTTTAGTTTTTGAGTGTCTGAAATGTCTTGAATTCTTCCCCCTCCTTGAACAACGGTTTAGTTAGCTAACTTTAATTCCACCTTCCTTCAGAGCTGGGAAAAGAAAAAAGATTCGTTGGACTCCCTTGCAGCTAGAGTTCTGGATGCACTTTTTTTTTTTACCAGTGAGGTGCATGCAGGTGAGTCTTAGAAGAAAGAAGCTACTTTTTAAATTTTTTTTTATTTGGATGCTCCTGCTGGAAAGCAAGACTTTGGGTATCGAAAGGTAGTTGTGCTGGAGGCAGGAGCAGCCAGCAGGCTTAAGGATCCAGTGTCCACACATCAGCTTCCCGGATGTCCAGAAACAGCTGTGGCAGCAGTAGCTTCCGGTTTCTGGTTCTGACTCCCTGACTGCTGCTTTGTTGGGATATATATTTTTTTCTCTCAGGGGTGGCTCCCATCTTCCCTCACTTCTGAATATGGCAAAGTTAGGATTCCTGTAGGTGGGTCCTTGGCGTTCTGATAGAGTCATTCATGGAGTCCAGGCCTGCACCCATTCATCCAGTCTTCCAGTGAACTTATAAGCATTAAATTCCTTGTATCAAAATTCTTTTCTGTCTAGTCTAACTTGGTTTCTGTTTCCTGCTTTGATCTTTGGCTGAGAAAGTGACCTAGAGCAAGTAAAGCTTTTTTCTCCAATCCCCTATGTACTTACTGTGAGTTTTCAAAAAAAATTTACATACATGAATACATTTGCTTGCAAAAGTTTAAACATTACAAGAAAAATAAAGCAAAACATGAATTTCTCCCATTCACATGCTTGCCTCAATTTTCACTCCCTTTCACAGAAAAAAAAACATTGTTTGATATGCATCCTTCTGCTCCCCTTTGTCTACATATATGTATATATATGTTTATGTATATACACACATACATATATAGTTACACACATCAGTGTCTGTTTGTATGTATCTCTGTTTTACATAAATGGGACCATACTGTTTAAAGATATATGGGTCTCCTTGATTCTTTTTAACATCTGAATAGTATTTCACAGTATGGGTGAACCAAAGTTTATTGAAAAACTATGTTTGCAATAGTCTGGATTGCAACAGAAAACAGATGGCATATTCAAATTAGGATAATTCAGGGAGGTTTATTTCCAAAGGGCTAACTATAACCAAATACAAGTTAAAGATGGATGTAGGAATAGCCACAAGAGTGTGGACATAATAGCAGCCGAGTTAGGACTTGAAGGTATGAAGGGAGGGAGAGGTTACCAAGCCTTAGATCCCACTGTCCTTTATGAAAATGCCTCTTGTTGGCTGTTGGAATCTGATCAGCTTTGACTTCATGGCATGGGAGTATATTTATACTTCTGAAGCTGTACACTGGTGATTCTCTTCAAGTTTTAAGTGTCAGAATAAAGGGCCTATCAGATATTAAAATGTCCATCTGAACAGTCTAAGAATTTTAGGCATAGAATGGATGTTGAGATGTCATATAGCCAATTTCTCTATTTGAATATAAGTTTATTTTAAATTAAAGGTCAACAGTTGTGACTGTGGTTAGAATTAATTCAGCTGGATTCAAGGGTTAAAGTAAAATTAAGTTGAAATGTTAGAAACCTCGCTGAAAGCTAAACAGAGTATTTTCATTTGTGTGGAGGAATCAAAACTTTATATTTGAAGGAATAGATTTCACAAAATTGACAGTAAATGTAAAACTTTTGCCCAATAAAGAGAAATGAAAAGAAAATGCCCTGAAGTTCTTTCTGCAGTATGTTATACCAAAAATAAATAAGTAAAATGGTGAAAACTTTTCAATGGGGCAATAGGAAAATTAACTAGATAAAACATTGTAAACACATTAAAATTATAATCTGGAGAATCTACAAAAATATGAACCAATGTGTATGTGGAAAAAGATCTGAATATAAATATATGATTATATTCTACTAAGTAGAATATTTTAGTAAAATATTTTATAAAGTAGATCAAAGATACAAAAGGAATATGTAAGACATATGATTTGTTCTCATAATAGGGCTGAAGGATGAGAGGTAGTTTCTTTTTTTACATTATAGTTAAAAACAAGTATCATGTTATCTGAAATCTATTCCAATATTTACAAAAAGAACCGTTCTGTATTCTGGAACTTTAGTAAAATGTAATTATTATGAATAATCTATTCACTTGTATAATTGTACTCTTCTGTACATATTGATGTTCCTTGCAGAATTATGCACAAACAGGAAGTATTAATCTTTTGGGTTTGGGGTGTGTACTAATTATCTAATTAGGTCTGGTATATTTTCTTCAGGCTAATCAAGATGCTTCGAAAAACTATGATTCCATAATAGTTCATAAGGGTCAAACGTTTAAGATTTTCTGAGAAAACTCTTTGGGGACTTTAAATCCTTTTAAAACTATGAAACAGAGATTGATGATACTTACTTGAACAAGAGGACAAATCTTTTTGCAAGCACCACACCATTTTGCCGAAAATTCTACCACCGCAAGTCTGCATCCAGCAGATTTCAAAAATTTTTTGAATTCATCCTGAATCAAGGACAGAAATGAGGAAGTGTGCATAATCACTGAATCTCATCAAGACTTGCCAAGGATCAAGTGACAGGTTAGTTCTTAGAAACCTTAACCAGGTGCCCCACCTCACTGTTCTCCAGGTGACGCAATCTTTCCTAAATGTTCCTGAGGTCATATATATTTATCTTTTTTTTTTATGGTTACCTTTTTTGTGTGTTTATTTACTTATTATTATTTTAAAAACTTTTTCAATTACAGTTGTCATTCAGTATTATTTTCTATTAGTTTCAGGTGTATAGCACAGTAGTTAGACATTTATATAATTTATGAAGTGATCCCTCCGATTAGTCTGGTGTGCACCTGGCACCATACATAGCTATTACAATATTATTGACTATATTCCCTATGCTGTATTTTACATTCCCATGACAATTTTGTAACTGACAATTTGTACTTTCTTAATCCCTTCTCCTGTTTCACTCAGCCCCCCCCAAGCCCCCTCCCATCTGGTAACCATCAGTTAGTTCTCTATATCTATGAATATCCCTACTTTGTTTTTTTGTTGATTTTTTTCTTTAGATTGTACATATAAGTGAGATAATATGGTATTTGTCTTTCTCTGTTTGACTTATTTCACTTAGCATAATACTCTCTAGGTATTTATCTTTGTAGGTACACACAAGTGATGATAAATCCACATACACAGTATCAAGAGTCTATTTACCAGATATGGTTGGTAATGGTTGCTTACTTCTGGGAAGAAACTGAGATTGGCTAATGAGAGATGAGGGGTGGAGGGTGAGGGTGAATAGTTGCTCATCTATATTTGATTGTTTTAAACAAGGATGTAAACACGCATTCACAGTGAAATTTAAAAGAAGAAGAACTAGTCTAACACCTTCAATCGCTTCTTGTTTTTGTTTTGTTTTTAGGGCATGATCATTTTTAAAACTATCAGCAAAACCACACATTTAAGGATTTGACCTGCTTCCTGATCAATCTCTTAAGTGACTTTTCCATCAACTGTCCTTATCTTCTAAGTAAAGTAAGGTTCTCCTTCCTGGGACTTCAAATCACTGCACCTATATTTGCTTGCTTTATGAACAGTGACTATCCTGCCTAAGTTATTTCATGCATGATTTATCTCCCCAACAAACCCCTACAGAACTCAAACCTGATTCACTCCTGTACCTCCGTGGTCCCTCACTGGCACATGATAAGAGCTCATGGAGTGTTTAGTTGATGGATGAATGATTTGCTAATATACAGTGTTCTGTTCAAGATTTATTTTTCCTTTTCCGATTGGAATTACAACCGTGATAGCTAGCTTACTCTGTGCATGGTATTCTCGCCTTTCACCTTTACAACCACCCTGTGGAGTGGGTATTATTAGTATTATCTCCATTTTACAGATGGAAAATGAAAGCTCATTGACGTTCTCCTGGTCAACCAGCTGGTGAGTGGTGTATTTGGAATTGCTAACCTAGGCAGCCTAACTCCAGGGTCCATTGCCTTAAATACTTACACAAAGTCATCTCCTGTGTTCTTCCTAGTAATGGGACGTACTTGCCCTCTCATTGGCTCCAACTGTATCTCATAGTCATCCCTTGGCCAATCAGTAAGATAGGAGATGGAGTCACTAATTGGATTAAGTCAAGCCACGCCTACCATTAGAATTAGGAATGTGGCTAATTTCATACAAATGGCATACTCTTCTTTAATAGGGGAGTCTTGACAATTAGGTTGGTTGCCCTTTGGTTTAGTTTCAAGCAGGTGAAACTGATGGCTCAAAGACGATACATTCTCTTCCTTTGCCAATGTTCCTCTAGTGTAGGAGGTAATTAACTTGTCAGAGAGCCATGCCAAGCCTCCAAGTCTCACTTGCTTCTGAAGTTATAAGGTAGATGCCATCCTCACAAGCCCCCAGCACCTTCCATGTCTCAGTAGTGGTGAGGGTATAAATTGGCCTCTTGGGACTGATTTATGAAGTGAATTTGACTTGGCTAAGTTCTCTGAAGGGAATAATCCCATAGTGTATGTATTCAATCAATATGTACCTACTACAACCTGCTCTATGCCAGGTACTGGATACACTGCTAGGACATAACTGTGGTCCAAAAAATCCCAGACTAAACACGCCCCGCCTTTATGGAGCTTACATTTTAGAGGAGGAACTGATGGGAAGATCCATGGTAAGATCAGTAAGTAAAATACGCAGTGTGTTAATGGTCGTTGCCAATAAAGCAAAAAGGGGAAAATAAAGTGGGAATAAAGGATGGGAGCTGGATTACAGATGTAGCCTGGGTGGCCAAGCTCCACCTCAATGAGAAGGAGCATTTGAATAAAGACATGAAGGAGACAACACGCCCTCAGAAGAGGCCTCTGACAAGAAGATGCAGAGGGCTTCTCAGAGGATGGGTGATGCTGTGAGATTCTAGAAAATTTTAAAAAGCAGCTCCCAAAGCATTAGCAAATGTGTGCTATATAAAACCATTTGCTTATATCAAAGTTACGTGGCAATGCTTCCTTTCAGTCTGGTCAGTCTTATTTTTCTGACTTATGTACAGCTGCATTTGGGGAAAATGTCAAAAGTCTAAATCTGAAGGAGCTGGTCGCCCAGGCCCTATGCCTTCCCCCTTCTCTCCAGCGCCTGGCCTTACTGTGGTGAAGCCTGGCATCAGAATGTCCGGATTCGAATGCCCACACTGCCCTTGAATGACGTAGGACCTTAACCTCTTTTTTAGAGGCAATTTCTTTTTTTTTTTTTTAATAAATAATTGTCCCTGGCCTATATCTGTATTTAGATTTGTTGTGGTGGTAACATGGGGCAATGGATAGGAAGTAGCTTTATAAAATACCACCTAAGGAATTGTTACTATGGGCCATCATAGTAACAATTTTCCTCCTCCATTCCAAAGGCATGTCTGGGGTTTCTGTTCTCTTTCCCAGAATAAGAGAAATATGTGAACTCTTTTACGTCCATAGATTTTCTCCAGGTACAACTGAGATAGAACCAGTGGGATCAGGTACAGAATGGGATATGTTAGGAGCCGGCCTGGATCCAGTGAGAGTCAGAGCAAGAAATGAGAATCCAGGAGGAACAAAAACGCTTTTTGATCAATTTGTCCCTAGACAGCGCCATCCCTCAAGAAATAGTATGAAAAGCAAGAATTTAAAAATCTCCCCTGGCTACAAAGCAACAGGGGAGTACTGGATGTAGGAACTAATTCTTAAAATCTGTTCTCAAGATGGTCTTTTTTGAAATATCCAATGAAGCCACATAAATACTTGCCATGTCTTTAATAATGTGCACCATGATTTACACCTGGGAATGGCTGATGAAACTCTCCTGTTGGTTCTGTTGCTTCTCTGTGACTGTCTCTTATTAACGATAGGATCCTAGTTGGAAGACAATAGTAACTTCTCTATGACATCATTAAACATGACATCTCAGAATGTAGAACTTTGGGAGATGTGGAGATAATTTCACTTTTATGCCATGACTAGTCAGTCAACATGCGGTCAGCCAAGAATCAGCCAACTGCAGAATCAATGATGTGTCTACTTTTGATCTATCACCTATTTCCATGCACCGCTTCCGCACCCCCCCCCCCCCCNTCTGCACCTAAGATAACATCTTAGGAATGTCAGTAATCCTTTTTCTGGACCAGAGCTGGAAACTGCAAAATTCCTCATTATCATGCTTATCTCCTGATTGCCATCTCTTTGTGTAAAAAAAGCTAACTGTTAGCTCTCCTGCACCCACCTATGTAAAAGAAGTCCCTGTCTCTCCAGTTTACTTTTATCCAATCCCAGAGGTGTCCCATCCTGTCGTCGTCGTCGTCGTCTTCCCCCCCACCCCCACCCCCCGCTTTGCTTTCTCTCACCCCCTTAATCTGTCACCAATGGATTTCATGTAACCATCCTTCTTTGATTTTATGTGTAAAATAAACTGCAAACTGCCATTTTGCGGAGCATTTTCTCAATCTGTTGAGATTTGCTTCCCAGCAATTGTTGACAGTTTGGTTCAAATAAACTCTTATAAAGTTTTCTCTTAGGCTGGATATTTTTCGTCAACAGGAGCAACAACAACAAATTTGAGCAATAGCAGAATTCTATAATAAAACAAAAATAGCAAAATCCTTCTTCCTGGTTTTTCCACGCTTCCAGTCAGATCCCCCAGCATGAGATCCCTGCCTTTCCTTTCTGTACGTGTTAGATAAAGCACAAAATACAACCATTTCTTGTAGAGCCATAGACCAGGTTGGTTCTTGTAGCAAATATCTGTCCGTTGCCTCCCCGCCGCACCTCTTTACTCCACTTTCCACCAAAAGTACACTGATTTTTTTATGGACAAATTCATTCCCCCTCCATTTTCTAGCAGCTATGCAGTTAGTATGGGATTAGTGTAACCCTAAACTGAGAGTTAGACCCTGATTACCTTAATCCAGCTAGCATTCCTATCTTCAGGCAGAGAGTTAATGAAGAGAGCAAGAAAGCCAGAGGAAGCAACTCCTAGCACTTATGACAGTGACTAAAATGTTCTCTGCAACCCCCCCCTCCCCCCGCCCCAATCTGGATACAAACAAGAAGATGCTGGCTGGCAGCTGTTATAAAACACACAGAATCCCTGTCTTTGTTTAAGGCCAGTATTTCAGAATGCAGGGAGAAGACAGAGAGAAAACCTGGCTTTGGTGAGTCCTTGATTCACTGGAGTAAGTGTGGCCAGAAACTCAGTCTAGGTCTGGAGTTTTCATTTCCATAGTCAGTAAATTTCCTTACAGTTTAATTGGCCGCAGTTGGGATTCCTATTTCCTTGGAAACCATTCAGGTATAATATAGAAATTTCTCCACTTGGGTCAAATTGCAAGAATTATGACTTATTATAACATCATTATTGATATTTAAAAATTTCTCACCTAAGGTCCATGATAATAGAGCAACATTTAACTTTAGGATCAAGGACATTAACTTCTGGCCTCCAGTATGTCCAGGCTCAAAATATTCATTAGTGCCCTGAAATGTCCATTACCAACAGGCATTCCGATGATCTAAATTTGCTTCCAAGCCTCCCTGTCTAAGATTTATCAAGGGAGAGCATGAAAAGAAAAGGAGCTTTGGACTTAGACAAAAGTTATTTTTCCATTTTATGACATGTGAAAGGCACTAAACTTGGATAAGATAACCTGGCTTCGGATCTGAGTGCTGCTATTGTGTGAGATATTGAGGAAATGATTGCTTATCTGTGCTTCTATTTCCTAATCTGTGAATTGGGGATAATGCTCATTTCATAGGGACATGGTGAGAATTAACAGATACCCAGACATCTAGTCAAGTGTGCACAATTCTTAGCTGAAGTCAGCAAAGGCATGCATTCCATTTTGACTTTCCAAGTTTGTATTTCAGAAGGAGCTTTCTTATCGCTTAAAGAATAGAAAGCAAGCAGCAATTCAATGTACTCTGTTCTGTGCTGGTAGAATCTAGGAAGGGAAAGCAGCAGAGGCGGTAGCCTAACTGTCCACAAGCCTTTGATGCTACTCCATGTTGGCCATAGCATAGTTTTGGCCAACATTTATCAACTGAAATATTTTAGGAATAAAAAAAATACCTCTTACTCATCTTGAAAAGAGTTGTAAGTCCTGGCAATACCGGGCCTTGAGTCCTGTGTGGCATGGTAGCTGTCAGGTGCAGAGATGGTGGCTGCCCCTCTGGAGGGGGGCAGCCTCTGTCCCCACGATCTCTAGTGGCTTCAAGAGGTGGAGTGGCAAGATGCCATTTTTTGTGAGTGTGCAGCTATTTTTCTTTGATTATAATAATAGGAATTTGAAGTATTTCTAATGCCTTTGTCCACTGTCTATCTTATTCTTTTTTCTTTGCCTCTGTGGTGCTTTACTTATTTCTATGACTTGCCTGGCTTCTGTTGGTATTTGAATTTCAGAGCCCTGATTTAATTCACAGCCAGGAATTTAATTCATGGTTATATAGTGATGATCTTATCATCCCCTTTTACTCCTAATTTTTTCTGTTTTTCATCCAATAAAGAAAGATGGATGTTGACACATATCTTCCAAGCCCCCAGTTGAGAGCCACTGTTTAGAAGAGTGGACTTGGTTCCAGGCTTCACTTTCATTGACGTTATCTTACAAGTATCCGGTTCATTAAGGGGATTGTGTCCACTCTGCAGATGAGATGATCAAGGGACAGCAAGTTTAGATAACTCATCCTAGCTAGAATTAATTTAGAATTCAAGTCTGTCACATAGGGAGGAACACAGGGTCAGCTAATATATACAGTTCTCTTAGAAAAGCTGGTTAGCACTGGATGAACTGAACTCAGAGTGAATTCCTATTTTCTCTTCACCAAGAAAACATCTACCATTTCTACCCTCCTTTTCCTTAACACATTAGCTCTTCTTGAACTCCTCTCTACTGTATTTGGAAAGAACATAATACAGAATTAACTCTCAGACACAGCTACTGTCTGACAAACTGACACACTCCTGACACATCCCTGGGTTCCTGGAAGCAGATCAAGATGGGGCTAGTACTTCTGCTTTTCAGGGCTTGTAGACTTTTCCACAGAACTCCCTGCTAAGCAGCGTGCCCAGCCCAAGGGCAGGGAGAGTACAAGCTGACAGCTCACAGATGTCTGTTTATTCCTAACTAGTAAGTGCTGTTAAGACCCAACTAGAAAATGACCAAGTTCACAAAAATGAAGATCTTTTTTATGTTTTGCAGAGGGAGCGCTTACTCAGTATGCAGGGCAAATTTCTAGTCCTGGAGTCAAGCTCCTGGTCAAGTATCTTCCGGCAGAGAGCCACCCAGGCTTTGCCTTCGCACTTGACTGCCTCCTTTGTTCCCCTCACATGCACTCACATGCATTTTCCTGGACTCGTTTCTGACCTCACTGTTGGACTCATGAAGCCACAAAACAGTCTGGGTGGAGTCTCTTTTTGAGAAGTCAGGGTTGTGTGTTTCGTTTTTTTGTTTTTTAAAGATTTTTATTGGGGAATTGGGGGGATGGGAACAGTGCTGGGGAATTGGGGGAAGGGGAACAGACAAGTTGCTGTCCTTTTGTTCTTCAGTCTAGTTGTGGAGGATGTTGCTTCACTGGCCCAAGTTGGCACCATCATTGCGCTCTTCCCGGGCGAGGCAGATCAGTCGCCGGCTTCTGGACGGCCGCTCACTGCGGCTGCTGGCCGCTCACGCTGGCTGCTGGCTACACACGGTAGCCCATGGCAACCCACTGCAGCAGGGGCTTGCAGCCTACGCTGTCGCCGGTGACTCACAGCAGCCCAGCTCCAGGTTGAGCTGTTGTTCAGCATCTTAGCTGTGGAGGGCAGTGTCACTGGCCCTCATATGTGGGATCCGAACCGGGGCCCTCTGGCATCCCAAGCCAGTTCTTAACCATCGCGCCACTTGGCCGGCCCTTGTGTGTTTCGTTTTTTTAAAAAAACTTTATCTGGGGGTGGAATCCTGAGAGTGAGTTGGGAATTTTCACTCTTGAAAAAATCGACAAGAAAAAACCAAAAACAGAGAGTGGGAAGAAAAGAAGTAAAAAGAGAAAGGAGGGGAAAGGAAGAAAAGAAAGCTGGTGAGAGGAGAAGAGAGAGAGAGAAAAAGAGCAAAAGAGGGCAAAGTGGAAAATATTTTTGCAAAAATAAAAAAAGAGATGTCATTCATATACATAGATTACTTGTAATCCACTTCAGAACTTACAGAGATGCATTAAAATGCTAAATACCAGAGAAACAGATAGAGAGCTATTCAATACAAAACTCAGATCACTATTAGCCTTATCCTAGGGAAGAAAGTCAGTTTATTCTCTTACCAGTCTCCCTGGTGATATCTTCCTTTTTGTGCAGGTTTAGGCTGTAGTTGTGTGGTGAGATGGAGTCGGCCAAGGAGGTGTATGAGAGAAGATGGGAGATGCTGCTCCGAAGTGCTTTGTGGTAGGGGCATAGAATTGCACCCACTAGTAGAGTCTTAACGTTCAGTGCGCTCCGCGGACTAAAAGTGAGCAGCATCACCTGGAAATTTGTTAGAAGAAAGAATGGATGCAGGAAGGGAAAAAGGAAGGGAGAGATGGAGGGAGGGAAGGAGGGAGAATGGGAGGAAGGAAGGAAGGAAAGAAGGAAGGAAGGGAGGAAGGAAGGATGGAAGGAAGGAAGGAGCTACAGGAACAACAACAGAATAAGGGAAGGAGGCTGAGAAGGGGACTGCATACAGAGAGGATAAAGGAATTTTAAGTAGGACTTTCATTATGTGGATGAGAAGGGTATATATTCTCTTTAGTGTTCTAAGACCTTGGTTTTCAAGGTCACAAAGACTTTGGCATCGCCTGAAAGCTTGACAGAAACACAGAACTTCAGGCTCCACCCCAGACCCACTGAAAAAGCATCTGTATCACAAGATTCCCAAGTGACTTCTATGCACATTCATGTTTGGGAAACACCACTGTAGGTAGGGATATGTTTCTATCAGAGGACCAGGAGCATCAACATCATGGTTGCCTGGGAACTGTGAGAAGTGAAAATTCTCATGCCCCACCCCAGACCTCTGGAATCAGAATTGCTGAGGGTGGGGCCCACAAGTGTATGTTTTCACAAGCCCTCCAGGTGACTGGGCTGCATGCTCAAGGTTGAGAACCAACAGGGCTAGAAGTTTCCTGGAGGTAAAAAATGTTGAAAGAAGAATGGAGAGAGGAGAGAAGGGAAGGTTTAGATCGGGTCTTTCTCCACTATATTAGAAAACTTCTACGAAGGGACATGATAAAGTCTGGACATGGGAGCTTTCCACTGTTATAAAGAGCAAAGGGACCAGACAGCTAGACTAAGAGGTATCCTACCTCTTACCATTAAGTCCATTAAGTTTGGATTTTATCACCTTTATTTGAGACAAAATTATTACATCTTTTTTTTAAGCTCTGATAAAGTTTTATTTATCTTTTAGAAAAATGTGTCATTTAGAAAAATCCCTCAAACTCTAAAGTTTGAAAACTGAGATTTTTTTATTTTGAAAACTGAACTCCAAGAAAAGTGATCCACAAATAAATCTTACTTCTCAAATACATCATCAAATTACAAGACAAAATAAGGAAAACATTTGTGACATGTATTAAAGTTCCAAGATCCTTGATACAAAAAGAACTGCTATAAATCACCAGGAAAAAGATGAACACAAAACTAGAAAAATTGGTACAGGAAATGAATATACCAAATAAAATATCGATGGCCACAATCTCATTAAAAAGGGTTCAAACTCACTAGTTTTTAAAGAAAAGCAAAACAGAACAATGATTCTATTCTTTGCCCGAACTGGTAAAAAAAAGAAGAAAGAAAAAAGTTTAAATATAGCATAATTCCCAGTGTGTTAACTGGGATGCAGTAAGTATACTGCATGTATGTTATGTATGTGTCGAAGCCTTAAAAATGCAAATGATGACCCTTCCAAAAGTGCAGTCTAAAGAAATAATCGGCAAAATGCACATGGATTTCCATACAAGGCTGTTCACTATTGTATTATGTTCACCACAGCAAAAAACGGCTCATAAGCTAAATGCCCAACAACAGGATTTATCAAATAAAACGATGCATTCAGCACAAATGAGCTGTTAAAACCCATGATTTAAAGGGCTCTTTTTTTTTTTTTTGGATCGGGTGTGTGTGTTTGCTCAAGAGGGAGTGTAGCCAACATGTTCAATGGCATGGGGAGCAGAATACATACACCTCCAAGTCAATGTCATAGACTTATACTCTACACAATGGATGATGAATAAATCCAGCCAGGGAAGATCCCCAAATGTATTCAAGGGATCAAAGGTGAGGAACCTAGTGCCTGGTTGGGTGAGGATGCCAAGGATATAGCATGGGGCATACTTTGGCCCTTTCCACACATCCTCCGCTCTCTGATGAGGACCACTGATTCTTCCTTGATCTTAAATAAAATCATATGCAAGTGGACCTTCCAGCTCCATTTTCCAACCACACAGCTACACCTATAAAGCCACTGCTCTCTGGGTTGTAATGGTGATGTCCAGTCCATTCTCATACCTTTTTATTACAATCCAGGAAGATTACAAAGAGGATGATAGCTGCCTAGTGTTGAAATGTGTCGGCTCTTCTTCAGACTGCAGTTGGAGAGAATCTAAATCTAAGCAAGTGGTCCCTACTCCTTGGAGGAAGGGCTAGTGGCAGTAGCCAAAGTTCTGTTCTTCACTCTGTTCCTAGTGCTGTCACTCTGGGTATGTCTCTCATCCCTGAGCTTCACTTTTTAAAATCTGAAAATCAAGAGAGTCACTGGTCTCTAAGGCCTTTTGCCTGTCCAGGTACAACAACGTTGCCGAGAGTTGTGCTGTCAGGAGGACTGACTAGTTGCGAATGCTACTGCAGGAGCTGGTTTGGGGAAAGGCACGTTTCCTGGAGAGAGGACTATGAAGCTGAAGGTCAGCACAGCAGGAAAAAGGGGAAAACGATCATATCAGCGATCAGAAGGTAAACTCAGGGTATCGGGGTGTAGTCCAGCTCTGCTGCCAAAAAGAGAGGCCCTCCAGTGTGTGTTTATGTGAATCACCAGGAACTGTGATGACAAGGCTGATAATGGGTGGAGCAGATAGTTGAAGTGTGTGGAAGGGAGTAACTTGGTTGTAAGAGGGATCTGAGGGACAAAAAAACTTGATTTAGCCAACTCCTTTTTCCCACTCACCTCTTAAGAAAACCAATCAATTGAGAGGTGGGTCAGGATCTAGGGGGCATTCTACAATGACTCATACAAATGAAAACAATGATGCTTAAGAAAAGACTTTCTCAAATTATAGTTCAGGGTTTCAAAGAATTCATATGTTTTTCTTTTATTTTGGTGTTTATTTTTTATTAGAAATAGCAGGGTTTTGAGAACACAGAGACTCAATAATAGAAAATACCTCTAGAGCCCTGGGCCAGTAATTCACCGAAGCTTGTAAATTTTCAGATGTCAAGTATTATATGGATATGATGCCAGGCACTGAAGATTTTATTTGATCATTTCTTATCGCATCTAAGATACTATGATGGTAAGATATACCATTAAACGGACAATTATACTATGCTGTGACATGTTAAGATGTTTTCCAATTTCAGAGATGTTAAAATATAAAAAAGAATATACTTTGGATGACTGAAACATGGTAAATATCCTAACTCTGTTGAATAGTATGGTTTATCTTTAAACCTAATTTTAACTGCTATCTAGACACTATTATACCTTAGGATATGTTGAGGCAACTCTAGTCAAGACTTTATTATCCTCAAGGCCTTATTCTAGTACCTGGGTCAGAATCCTCAACACCAAGCCAGTAGAACTAAGTGGAGAGGGTCACTGGTGTTGTGCTGGCAGCAGGGGTGCTGGGTGGGTGGTAGGGTAAAGGAAAATTGTCTTGGCAAACTGATAGAATGGCACAACAACAGGCCAAGGATAAGAGTACTTGTTAACTCCAATTCCAAGTACTCGACAGTGCAGTCATTTCAATATTGTTCCTTCTTTAGTGAAAGAGGTTTGAGACCATCAAGGTGTCAAATCCATAAGATCCACAGGATGTCTCATTCAGCTGTTTAACATCAGCAGTGAAGCATTGGGGCTAATGCTGTTTATACTTTCTTCTGAAGGGCTTGTCTTTCAGTCATATCATGAAGTTTCCTCCAGTCTAGCCTGGACCGAATATGGGGTTAGGAAATAAAAGAACTTGAGTTCCAGTCCCATGGACTGTTAGTGTACCAACCGGACACACAAGGAAATGTACTTAATTGAGAAAAATGGACTGATTCAGTAAATTGTGTGAGATCCTACTTATTTGTGAGATTCCTTAATCCTCACAACAACAATTGGAGTAGGTCCCATTGTTGCTTCTATTATGCAGATGAGGAAAGTGAGGTATTCTGGTCCAAATCATGTGGCTCATAAGGGAAGGAGCCAGGATTTGAAAGTGGGTGGTTGAATACCAGTGTGTTTGTTTCATCACTGCACTCATAAATAAGAAATAAATCTTGCCATTAAGGAGATTGAGACACACAAACTAGCTATGCCATAAAGAGGAAAGTGCTTTAACAGAAATGTGTGCAAAGTGCTGTGGAGCCCAGAGGATGAAGCAATTAAGTTCATGGATCTTACATATTAATAAGAAAACTGAGCATGAACGTGAGTCAGTTATAGTTTCTTTTTAAGAAGAGACAGATCTTAGTCTGTAATTTCAGGCCATGGTTTTCCTAGATACCATGAATTTGCCTATTTGTGGATTGAAGTGCATTGCGTTCACTCCAAGGTTCATGGGTATCCAACACAAGGTTCATTAGATATTAGCTAATACATGTACTATAAACAAATGCTTTAGTTGCAGAAAATATCAAACACACACAAAAGAAATGAGGGGGAGGGGTGACCAGTTAGCTCAGTTGGTTAGACTGTGGTGCTGCTAACACCAAGGTTGCTGGTTAGATCCCCGCATGGGCCATTGTGAGCTGCGCCCTCCTTAAAAGAGTCAACTATGCCATTGTAGCATGAAAGCAATGTGTAACCAATGACCATGGCTGTTCCCCAATAATAATAATAAAAAAAGAAATGATGCGGAACTGCTTAGGGTAAAATTTTAACTACAAGAGAGGAGCAACAATAGGAATCTGGAGAATTAAATGTCCCATTCTTGTTGGTTTGTGTGTGCACTTTAATCCAGGTTGTCTTGCTAATAGATCTTGAAAATATAGGGATTGTATGTATTGAAACTGTATTAAAAACTAAAGCACATTAAATAAACATAGTCTGAAGCAGAGCTTCTAGTTCTTGGGTGTGGTGAAGAAGAGGTTTATGATGGTAGATCAGAAGCTCAGCTGGGTGAGACGTTCAGTTAGACCAGACTGCAAAGACTGATCTTGCTATGAAGGCTAGGGAGAAGGATGACTGTCACTTGGGTAGGTTTTTTTTTTTTATTCCTTTCACTATAGGACTAGCAAAATAGTAGTAGTATAATGATATACATGAAATCAAGAATATAAATGAAGGGGTGTGCCTCAAAGTTTGATCATCTTGGCAGCCTGTGCAGTGAGGAATCAACCAGAGCTCAGTGCCTATTCTTCCTTTTGCTGTAACAGGAGACACCTTAGTACCCAAGAGTCTACCCTAGTAACATATAGTTTTTACAACAGGTTACAGGATTCTGGGTTCCATTCTGTATTTGTGGGTCTACACACGTAAGGTTCAAGTGTAGCAAGCTGGGCAGTGGCTTAAGACCAAAGCCATGGATTACTTTGATACAAATAAAAAGGTTTGGCGTGTGTGTGTGTGTTGTATTAAGATTCAGAAGGAGAAGCAACAGATTAAATATATCAAGACACATACACACACACACACACAAATATTCATTCTGTAGTTGGAAATCCATATTGATTTGCCTTTTCTACTCATTGGCATTGCTGACTCTCCCTGTGTCCTGTATAAATTGGTCTTTGGGGAGAGACGGGTGGAATGGGGTTAGAATAAAGTCAACAGCATCTGAGAACTCAAGAACAAATGGTGGAAAGAACAGCAGGGGTATGATGATTATGATGGCGGGGTTAAGGGAAAACTGGGAGTAGAGGAAAGTGACAGGGGTAAAGAAAATGCCTTGTATAAAGGTCTCCAGATGAGAGCATGGATATTCAGAGAACTGAAAGGCATTCATCACGAGGTCTCTCAATGTTGCAATTATGACTTATGGAACATTTGGGGCTGCTCTTTAAACATAGCCTGAAGTTATCTGGTGGGACTCTTACAAAAAAAATAAGGCTGCCTTGTGATTAGGAACATTTTCTTTTGCAAACGTCAGAAACGTAGGTGGTAATAATAAACTACCATAAGTTGTAAAGCTTCCTTGGGGTTGAAAACGCCGGCCTCATTCTAGCTAGGGTTTGACCTCTAGAAAGTGTGCTGATTACTCTGAACTCTAGCCTTGGACTTCAGGTGTTGGGAAAGTAATTTCTAGATCTTGTAGGTCTTGCTTCTTTGCACCTCAGTTTTTTTAAGTGTAAAGAGGGAGCTTTGCAGAGTTAGTTGAGACAGGTTGGGGAAGGCCTGAGCTGAGCGAGGGACACCAATATTTACTCAGCCATTGATCCATGTTAGGCAGCCACAGAACTTTCAATCCTCACAACTTCAGAAGACAATGCAGGAGAAAATACATTTCAAATGACAAAGCAGGATGTAAACTATAAGGTGTGCAAAAAAGGAGTCTGGAACAATTTCCCCTTTCACACTATATTTCAAAGATTCTCCATAAAAGATTCAGGTTCTTTTGAAGAATGTAGTATAGTGGAGAAATCCATGCCCGTAGACTTTGCTGCTTTTTCTGCGGTGTTCACCTTACTCCATTCCTTCAGGTTTTTCTAGTTTGTCAGTTTGCACTCTTTATTACACTTGCTGATCAGATGCACTTTGAATGTACAGAAGCATAAACTAGCTTCAGCACTCTGCTGGGAACGTAAAAGATTCAGTGGACATAATGAAAGACGGAACCTTAGTGATTCAGAAGGGCGAGGATCAGGTGGGTAATTAGACAGGTCAGGACTTATTGAGGGTGGAGTGAACACACTAGAAATGGTTTCTATGAGGAGTGGGTGTGATCAGCGTTTCCTCTGAAGAGAAGGGGACGGCAGTCTCACACACACCCCCAAACAGCCTAGATCTATGGATGTCTCTTTAAAGTAACCTGGCTTCCTTCACAGAACTTAATAGCCCAAATATATTTCACCAAGGATCATGTATTTTAAGTGGCTTTGCCAGCTGACTCTAGGAACATGTAGCTGCAGTGCCAACCTAAGACATGCAGCCCTTTACTGTACGTTTGCAGCTTTTTATTATTTTCAAAACAGTCCGTTTCTTCCAGGTTCCATCCATGTCTATACTTTAGGCCCAGGTTACCCTAAATGGCTTTTATAACATAATTAGGGGGGGAAAAATAAAGATCTGAAGTTGTCACTGCTTTAAGGTCAGAGTCAGGAGAGAATCATGAGTAATTAGCTATACTCCCTTAAGAAAAGAAAAAGTATTGCTGCTGCCATGTTGGTTGTTAAGGAAGCATAAGAAAGCAATTCTGATGTAACTTGGCTGATAAATTTGAGATATTGTGTCTGTCTTTTCTGTTCACCTGCAGCATAAAGCATAAGGATATGCTGTCAAAATACACTGATAGTTTTAATGATTAAGTTCCTTAATTTGATCATCAGCAAATATTTTCCTGCCGTGTATACAAGTGGCTCAAAGTTTATTGATATTTCCTCTTGGTAACAGCTTCCATTTTTACATTGAGCTAATATTCATCTTGACTTGAGCTCTTTTCCAAACATTTCTTAAGGAGTGTTTAAACAGAACTATATAGAGGCAAGATCTTTCAATTTATACAATACAGGCCAATGCATATGCTAGATTAATTAAACAGAAAGGAGATATATATCATTAAGTAGGACTTCAATTAATTTTAATATATTAAATATTACTTTTAATGAATATCAAAGTATATTTATGAATATAAAAGTAATACATTTTCATTGAAAATAAGTCAGAAATCAAGGGAAAATTTCAATGAGTTAAAATCACCCATAGGTCCATGTCTGAGGGAAAGTGATTATTAACAAAGTCTGGCAAATCTCTATTCATATTGCATATGCATATTCTAGGCAGTTGAGAGCACACTATAAAGACATTTTATTTATTGTTTTCCACTGAACATTGTTATAATGATTTTTTATGTTATTAAAGCTCTTTGTAAATATAATATTTAATCTTATAAATATACCATAAATTTCATAACGAATTCCAGGATTTTTAGTTATGTAAGTTGTTGCTGATTTTTAATATTATAAATACTGTGATAATTATCTTTGTGCATAAATATTTGCCTCTCAGATTTTTTTATGGGACTGCTTTTCTTTTTCTTTTTTTTTAATGGGGCAAGAAATTACTGAAGTAAAAGGTATGCATGCATATTTTTAAAATTTTGATATATGTTGCCAATTGTTTTGAAGGTTGTACTAATTTAAATTCCCTGCAGAAGTTCAAGACAATGATTTCATCTAATAGCCAACTACATATTATCATTTAAATAAACACTACAACCACTACCACTAAAACGTGTGCCAATTTGGTAGGTGAAAATTTGCATCATTTTATTTTGCATTTCTTTTATAATTAGTGAGACTACTCATTTTCTATTTCTATTTCTTCTTTAGTGAATTGCTTGTTTGTATCTCTGCCCAAAACATAGTATTTTCTTCTGGCTAAGTATTGTATTAAATCATAAAATTTTAGAAGTCTATTTTGTCATGAATGTTTTCACTTGGTTTTAATATTCATTTTATGTTAATTTTTGACTTGTTATAGAAGTTTCCACATTTTTGTAGTCAAATATATTTGTTTCTTTTGTGGGCCCTTTACATTTTTATTTTAAAATTATTTGAAAGTGTACAATTGAGTGGTTTTTAGTATATTCACAAAGTTGTGCAACTATCATTACTATCTAATTGCGGAACTTTTCATCATGCCAAAAAACCAATCCTATACTCATTAGCAATTACTCTTCATCCTCCCTCTTCATCTTCTGTCCCTGTAGATTTGCTTATTCTGGGTATTTCACATAATGCTTTTCTGATTCTTCATCCAGCACGCACTACCGTATTTGCCGGCGTATAAGACGACTGGGCGTATAAGACGACCCCCTAACATTTCCACTCAAAATACAGAGTTTGTTATATACTTGCCGTATAAGACTACCCCCTCTTCCGCACGCCTTCCACACACCAAATAAAAGGTAAAACAATATCAGATTTGATTTGGCCCACTGAAGTGCAAACAAGCGTATTGTATTTCGTGTCACCACATAACTGTTTTGGCGATGTTGAGCCACCATGTCTGCTACATGTTTTTCGAGTTCTGGCCAGTGTGGAGTGCCTCTTCTTAATGCACACTTACCCCTTGGCATACTCTTTAATGCTTTCTCATTTGATTTCCAGTCCCGAACCATCTTTTCTGTTACTCCATATTGTCTTGCAGCAGCACAATTATTATTTTCCTTAGCAAAGTTTATAACTTTCAGTTTAAAATTTGCATCATACTTCTTTCTTTTGGCTGGTGCCATGATAGGGATGATAGGGGTTTGACTGGTCGACATTTTCTATGCTGTACTGTACAATGGTGCAGTATTGTGGTTGGCTGTTGGCTGTATACAAAGCCTGATTTGATTGGTCCCTGCTCCCTGTTTGCCCGCCCTGTCACTATAGCAGTCTGGTCCACCCTTGCATCAGCATCTCCCTAGGACCTCACTAGTGCGCAAGTGCGAGCTCTTCAACATTCTAACAGGCACCATGATAGCGCAAAATCGCGAATCTTCAATGCATATGTAAAGAAATATACGGTAACCCGAATTTACCACACTCGCAAAATCGCATACAGCCGACCATACACCCAGTATGGTATCGCGATTTGCGATTTTGCGCTATCATACTGGGTGTATGGTCGGCTGTGTGCGATTTTGCGAGTGTGGTAAAATCGCATAACAGCAAAATTGCATAACAGCTGAGCATACACCCAGCAGTGCTGCTGATGCCTGAACGGTATGTGGAATGAAGTGGGCGGGCATCGGGAGGCCACTATGGCAAGGGGCAAGCACTATGGGCAGTCTATCTGAAGTGTACCTGGCGTATAAGACGACCCCCCACTTGGAGGCATATTTTTCAGGGCCAAAAAATCGTCTTATACGCCGGCAAATACGGTATTTTAATTATTGCAGCATGGAACCATACAATATATGGTCTTTTGTGTGTGGCTTCTTTCACTTAGCATAATGCTATCAAGGTTCCCAAGGTTAATGCCAGTCTTCATTTTTTGTCTTCTGATTATGTTTGGTTTTGCTACATCCTTTGCCTTTTCTTGAGAAGCCATAGAAACTTAATATTTATTTGACCACAGGATACCCTAACCTACTGTCGTCAGTGTATTTGCTAGTCAGCTACTGGTTCTTAACATCAGATCAATAGGCTTGATGCACATTAATTTGAAAAGGAAAAGCTTTACTATAGTAGAAACATATCTTTCCTAGTCTGAGTTTTAGAGACTTTATTAAGAATAGACTTTAAATTTTTTCAAAAGCTTTTCCTACATCTACTGAAATGATCATATGGCTTTTAGTACTTGACATTCCTATGATATAGGGTAGGAGTAACTTTACTATGGTTGGACAATGTTTTCATTCTTGTGGGGAAAACCATATTCCATTTGAGTGTATTGTTTTTTTCAATTGTTGTTAATTATTTTATGTTTGTCGCATGGATACTCCAAAGTTAAGAGGTAGTGTTTGAATGTGCCAGATTAAAAAAAGCAGACATTTGGGGCCAGAGATATCTGAGTTTAATTCAAGTTACAATATTTATAACTCTGTGACCTTAGGCATTTTTCCTTCTCATCTTCATTATGCATTATTTTTGTAGATTTTTAAGCATACGAGTATGGAAATTTTTATATCTTGCTTTTTCCCTCACTAACTTTACACCATATGCATTTTCCATGTTATTGCATTATCTTTGGGTTTTTTTTTTCTTTTTTAAAATTTATTCATTTATTTATTTTTAAAAAGATTTTATTGGGGAATTGGGGGAGGGGAACAGTGCTGGGGAATTGGGGGAAGGAGAACAGACAAGTTGCTGTTCTTTTGTTCTTTAGTCTAGTTGTGGAGGACGTTGCTTCACTTGGCCCATGTTGGCACCATCATTGCGCTCTTCTCTGGCGAGGCAGATCGGTCGCCGGCCTCTGGACAGCCACTCACAGCGGCTGCTGGCCGCTCACGCTGGCTGCTGGCCACACACGGTAGCCCATGGCAACCCACTGCCACAGAGGCTGCAGCCCACGCCGTCGCCGGCGACTCATGGCAGCCCAGCTCCAGGTTGAGCTGTTGTTCAGCATCTTAGCTGTGGAGGGNTGTCACTGGTCCTCACATGTGGGATCCGAACCGGGGCCCTCTGGCATCCCAAGCGAGTTCTCAACCATTGCGCCACTCGGCCGGCCCTCTTTTTTTTTTTTTTTTAAAGATTTTATTGGGGAACTAGGGGAGGGGAGCAATGCTGGGGAATCAGGGAAGGGGACCAGCCAAGTTGTTTTTCTTCAATCTTCATTGTGGAGGGCGCCAGTCACCATCTGGCTGCCCTTCGGCAGTTTGTGGCCTCTAAGCTCAAAGTGCTCAATCTTAGTTGTGGGTGGGCGTAGCCATCATCCCATGTGGGAGTCGAACCAGCAGCCTTGTTGTTAAGAGTGCATGCTCTATCCACTGAGCCATCCGGGCGGCAGCTCAGCTCAAGGTGCCAAGTTCAGTCTTAGTTGCGTGTGGGTGTAGCCCACCATGGAACAGTAAGTCTTGATGTTAGGAGGACGTGCTCTCACCAGCAGAGCCATTCTGCCACCTGTTGGCAGTTCAGTGACAGCTCAGCTCGCGTGCAGCGTCACTGGCCCATGTGGGAATCGAACCAGTGGCCCTGTTGCTCAGAGCTTGCACTCTTAAGCCAACTCTTAACCAACTGAGCCACTCGGCTGGCCCCATGATGAACTTTATTATACCTAAAACTTACTTTATATTTGCTCAAAACATATACAAATATTAAGGATACATATGTCAAAGTGCTTTCTAAAATTATGAAACCAGTTTACATTTCACTGACAATGTATAAAATTTTCTATTTCATCGACATTTGCCAGCATTGTTTAACATTAAAAATAAGTCACTGCTAATCTGATAAACAAAATGGTTTCTCGCTGTTTGAATTTGCGTATCATATTGGTGAAATTGAACATTCTCTCACATACATATGAATTTATTGCACTTCTTTGGTGAGTTGTCTGTGTTCTTGAATTGGATACATGGTTTTCAATTTACATAATAAAGACATTATAATAAAAACATTATTCCTTGGTCCATCATAAAAATGTATCTTTACATTTGATTATGATTTTTTGAATGAAATTCAGACTTTTAATTTAATTTACTTATATTATGAAATCTGTTCATCACTCCTACTTTGATTTTTCTCTAACATCTATGTTTAGAAGGTTTTTATGTAAGCCTTCAAATTGTTCTTGAGAAGAATTCTAAAAAACCACTTTTATGGTTTTAATATTGATATTTAACTCCCCAATCCATCTTGAATTTATTTTGTTACACAGTAAGAATACAAATTAAAAGATTTTCAAATTTTTACCAATTATCTAATGCTAGTTACTCAATATTCTCTCACTTTTTTATATTTTATAACAAAATTTCCACTATTGATTTTTTTCTTGATCACTTATGAGTTTTTAAATAAAATATTTTCATTTATAGGTAGAGATTATCACATTGATGCTTTTGTGATTCTTGATCCAGCATGCACTTTTTAAATTATCACAGCATTTATTTTTAGTAAAAATAGTCCTTTTCATGATTTTTCTTTAAAATATTTTAATTTTCCTTTTTATTTCTTAATGAACATTAGAATACATAATTTGGTGATGTCCCTTCCCTTCCCCCCCACCAACAAAATCCAATATGACAACTAGGATTGGAATTACATTATGCCTATAATTTATTTAGGAAAAATCAATATCTTTAAGACATGTTGTTCTCTCACCCAAGAAATTGAATTCTTCTCATTATTTGAACGTTTATAAATGTTTATAGATATAATTTTATAATGTTGTTCCTTGTGACCACATAATTTCTTATTTATATAATACATACATACATATATATATATGTATATGTATATACATATATATTACTGACATTGTGAATAGGTATTTGTTTTCACTATATTTTCTATTTATAAATGACATGCAGGAAAACTCTTTGTTTTTGTATATTTATCATGTAACCACCCAGTTTACTGGACTCTGTGTTTCTAATGAATTTTCATGTCTTTAGGTTTTCATCTTATAAAGTATATCATTGTATCTTCGGCCAAAATGAAAATTGTGACTCTTAATTTTCTCATTTTTATACCTTTAATTTGTTATAAATTTATGTACTATGGCTTTGGCTGGAATCCATAGACTAATGTTTAAGATCAATAGGGATAGGCTGTTTGCTTTGTTTCTCATTTAAAGGAATGCATTTAATGGTTCACTGTAGGACTCATTATAGTTGGTTTGAAACAGATGATGCTTTGGTATGATGGACAAACAACCTTACTTCTATTTTGGAAATTTAACAATTCACTATGAATATATCTATACTGAAGATTTAAAAAACAACATTCTTCAACAACTTTTAGTATTATTGCTCTCATATCTCTAGATCTGTGGACCCTCATATCATTTGCAAACCTCACTTGGATGGTGGTTTACTTCCTTGTACTGTCTGCACAACACAACTAGTTCACTTGCTGTGAAAAACAGATCTTTTAATCTATTCAGAGTAACCCAATACAAATTCTACTTAGTAGGTCCACTTTCAGAACCGAGATTTGTTTTCAATTGCAGTGACTTTCCTGAGCTTAACTCTTTTGGTGCCATCTTTCTTTTTATTACTTGGATGTTGAGACTTATTTTATAGTTTTATGATTATAAATGTCAAAGATTAACAAAGTTTGGAAGTTGATAGGATATAAATAAACTAAATAAAAGGTATACTCATAAGCATGTAAGATTGGTCAAGTGAGTGAACGTCAGGAGAAAAGGGGAGGAGTCAATAGCTCAGGGATGTGCATGGCAAAGAATCACTGGGACAATCAAGATTCTTTTCACCATTCCTTCATTTCTTCACAGTGTTATAATGCACCCTGTGCCCTATGTGGGAGTAGTTCTCCCAAAGGATGGAGACAACTTGATTGTGATTTTCCTATTTTAAACAAAATCTAATATTTGGCTTTATTTTCCAGAGGTCTGGGGAAGTCTTTATCCTGGTAGAAGTATTGTGATGGAGTTAGGGGAAGGCTAAGGGACAGCACAGCTCTGCCTTGGGCAGACTCAATTCTTTTTTTTGCAGGTGGGACCAGGAGCAGAGTTCTGGGGAACTTTTTCCAGTTGCCTTTTTCCTCCCCTTTCCCTGGCCTCCTATTCCTATCTCCTTTCTCCGAAAGCAGTGAGTTGTAGATTTATGATCCAGAAAGGGCTCTCTGTTAATCTTCCAGTTCTTGCATTTTTTTTTTACTCCAGATGTGAGAAGGAAGGGGAGCACTTTACATTGTAAACCATAGTCATTATGCCTTTCCCTCCTATCCACTAAGTTGATGCCTATGGCTTTTCCAAACATTGGGAAATAAATTAGCCAGGCTGTTCTTAGCATTCTGTGTGGAGGGTAGTAGGTCCAGTAGTTATTCTCTGATTAAACAAAAGAAAACCTTCATTGTTACACACATTGTAAAGAAGATGACTTTAAAATGAAGGGATCTTCTTTATTGTAATTTCTTGGTCCACTGCATGTGATCCTGTTTTGTGCCAGTAGCATAGATGAAAAATCATTAATGCTCTTCATTATTCCGTGGTCACTTCACAAATGGCACCATCCAGAAAAACATTATTTAGTAGCAAAATATATTTTAATTGAAAAATCATTTTACGTAACCGAATAAAAATGTGTACCAGGAACTTTCCAAATAGACAGCAGGGTTTGTACATTTCATGAGAGTGGAGCAGCATCTATTTAATATATTTTTATATAGAAAATACAGGCATATTTAAAAATGGAAACGTGTAAGAAAGTATGTCACAAGGAATAACAAAATATAACACAAAATAAAAAAGTGAACCCCAAATAACAAGTTTACTAAACAAAACAAGACCCAGCACCGTGTTGGAATTTCTTTGCGTAAGTTCCAGGATGCCCAGGACTATACCAGGAAGAGATGATCCTGCTTTTAGGAGAGCTGGTTGATTGTGCAGTGGTTAAAACCCAGTCCTCCTTTTCCTGGAACAAAAAACAAAGAGATTCAACAGAAAAGACTGAACTGAAGAGGTATAGCCCTTTTGGGGCTGATTAAAACCAGATTGACAGTCTCAGATACCTGGGCATTATCTGCTGTGTTGTTTGTATGGATGGGAGTCATTCCTTGAGAGAACTAAGGGGCATGGAGAACAGGTGCTAACTTATGAAAAGGTCTGAGCATCAGCAGACTTGAGTTTTAGTTCTGGTTCTGCCACTAGTTTCCTATTGATCATCCTCTCATCTGTAAAATGAGGGGTTTAGACTTCGTGAGCCCCAAGGTCGCTTACAGCATTAATAATCTATGGTTTTTACTCATGGCTTTCGTTTAGGATCAATTTTCTGAAGAGGAACATAGATATTAGAGGGAACACAACCTCCTTCTTAGGGACTGAATTATCTGAGAAGAATACCAGGTCAGTCCTCTTCATCAGTAGAAAAGGTTACAGGTTGAGGGATTTAATGTATGCCCATGGGTATTTGTCCACCAGCTGTCACAGATGCCTGGAAATTGATCCATTTATCAGCAGGAATTTACTGAGCATCAATTTTTGTGCCTGTGCTAAGTATGGGGGACCCAATCTTGAAGGCACTCAATCTCATGAGAGAGAAGGAAATAAAAGGTTATTTGTAAACATTTATTGTTTGGGTTTCTCAGAAAATTTTTTTCTTTCTCCCATTTCAGGGAATTATATTCCACCTTTCTTTCTTCTGGAAATTGCCAGACTCTCCTCCCCTTCACCCAAAGGTAAGGTAAAGGTTTTAACAAAATGATGCTTCATGTTAGTGCAGCATAACCCAACCTCGGACCACAGCTGACGAATCCATGGTGGGCCCTTAACTCCATCTGGACCAGTCAGTTCAGTTCTTCTCCTGAATTTTTAAACTATGTCAGCACACCATTTCTGTGGATACTGTAGTATGACATGTATTGGGTTGTTGGAAAAGTCATGATGTATTTTGTTTATGCTTTTCAAAGGTCATTTATTTATATAAAGAACAAAGATCAATCAATGATATAGTGCCTATTTTGTACAATAACCTTTTGCCATCTTTCAGTGAGCTTCATAATTCCTCGTTCATAGAAGGACCTGTCTTTACCTGTGAAAAACTGAACAAGGTGATGATTTACAGCCTCTTCTGAATTGAATGTTATACCACACAAGGAGTTTTGAAGAGAGCAAAACAAGTGGAAGTCTAAAGGTGCAAGGTCAGGCGAGTATGGTGGGTGTGGCAACACATCCCATCTAAGCTCCAATAATTTTTATAGATGATCAAACTTGTGTGTGGTCTCACATTGTCGTGATGGAACACAACTCCTTTACAATGAACAAGCTCTGGATGTTTCTGGATGATGGATTCATTCAAACTGTCCAATTCCTGACAGTACACATTTGAGTTGATTGTTTGGTTCCTTGGTAGGAGCTCGAAAAACACACCTTTAAAATCCCACCACACTGAGAGCATAGCCTTCCTCTGACGAATGTCTGTTTTCAATGTTGTTTGAGGTGAATCATCACGTCGGGACCAAGACCGTTTGCGCACCACATTGTTGTAAACAATCCACTTCTCATCAGCAGTTATCAGTCGCTCCAAAAAAGGATCGTTTTCCTCACGTTTAATGAATATATTGCAGATGTTTATATGTGCTGTCAAATGAACTTCTTTGAGTTCATGCGGAACCCAAATATTGAGCTTGCTTACGTATCCCAGCTTCTTCAGGTAGTCATGAACGCTTGAATGATGGATGTTCAATGTTTCTGCAATCTCTCATGCTGTGTAACGTGGGTTTGACTCATCAATGCCTTTATTTTGTCGTCATCAACCTCGGTGGGCCTCCCTGACAGAGGAGCGTCGTTGAGATCAAAATCACCAGCACGGAATTTCGTGAACCATCATTGGCATTGATGTTCTTGTAGAGCATTGTCACCATAAACTTTATGCAACTTTTCACAAGCTTGACGCGCATTCTTCCCTTTATGGAAGGAAAACAGTAAAATATGGCAAAAATGCACAGTTTGGTCTTCTATCTTCAACTTGTTGTAAAATCTCCAAAACTCAACCAAATCACTCAATTTTTTTTTTAGAATAAAGCTAGAAGTATCAGCTTTCAAATGACATAGTAATAACATAGATGAGAATGACTCTAGTGCTTCTAAAAATGAACTAGTGCCATCTGTTGCAAACATGCGTCATGACTTTTCCGACAACCCAATAAAATGTGAAAAAAGCAGTCCTGTCCTTCCATGTGAACTGGTCAGTAGAAAAACCAGAGAGAAGATGGAGCAAATGCTGGAGAGGGAAGCTGAGACAGGAGATGGAGAGGCTTCAGGTTGCTTTTAAGTCCTCAGTCTGGTCCTCCTGAAACTCAGCCATCCCAAGTACTTGGGTTCCATGCAAGGTCCCTCTATTGTGATAACAAATTACTTCCTTTGCTTAAGCTAGTTAGAGTTGCAATAAGACAGTCCTAACGAATATGGGTTTTCTAGAAAAATGGATCACAGAATAAAGAAGGTGGAAGTGGATGGGGTGGGGGTGGGGCGGGGAACTGCCCAGTCTCTTGGGGGAAGCTGACCTTTCCTTGAATATGGAATACACTTCTCGGCTTAATTTTTTTGGATTCCTTTATCAAACTTTTGCATAAAAATGTAGATTTTGTTCTCTCTATTAGTATTTTCACATAAGCTAAGAACACCCTTCCCCTCATCAAGAAAGACTCCTTTGGGAGTATTTCGAAGTTAGGGAACCACACAAACTCTGGGTTTCCTTTTTTTACCTGTTTGAAGGAGTTGAAATATAAAGTATAAAATTACAAGCATGTCATAAATATTTCCTGTTCCTTTTGGAGTCACTGTCATTCTTATTCCTTTCATCTTTTCTGTTTTTCTCTTTCTCTCTTATTTTCTCTCATTTTCCCTAAATATCCATTCCAGTTTGACTTTCATTATTTTATATTTTCCAACTCTGTTCTCAGGTAAAACTATCATCTTTATCTTGGAAGCTTCTGAATATGCTCGTACAATCCAAGTTTGCTCTCTGGGGTTCAGTTTATTTTTTTTCTCTCTGCAGAGATGGCATATACCTGAGATAATATGAGGAAATTCGCTGGCACAAGACAGACTTTTTGTTAATTAAGTTTGGATTTAAGTAAATTTTTGTCTTTGCAGGTTGACATTGACATTCCAGTCAAAATGAAATAAAAGGAAATAGAAAAATAAGACTTGTTTTCAGTTAACTGATTCCCATTTTTTAAAATGAATATGGAAATGTCCTTTTGTTTTTAATGATTTATATAAGATGGAAGTACATTTTTACCATATAAATCTAAGTGATGTAATACAATGATGTACACTGAAAATTAAAATAAAGCTGGTAATATTCCAAGATTGCAATATTTGCAAAGGCAATATTTTAGTACTGAAAATATTTTATCCATGGTATGATGCAATATATCTGACATTTCCTGAGATTTAAAAAAGTTTAAACCTTGAGAAAGAAGAACAAAGCTGGAGGCATCACGGACCCTGATTTCAAACTATATATCACAAAGCTACAGTAATCAAAACAGCATCGTATTGTCATAGAAACAGGCACATAAATCAATGAAATAGAATAGAGAACCCAGAAATAAACCCTTGTATATATGATCAACTAATTTAAGACAAAGGAGCCAAGACTGTACAATGGAGAAAGGACAGTCTCCTCAATAAATAGTGTTGGAAAAACTGGACAGCCACGTACAAAGGAATAACACTGGACCACTATTTTACATCGCCCACAAAAATTAACTCAAAATGAATGTAAAACCTGAAACCATAAAACTTCTAGAATAAAACATAAATGGTAAGGTCCTTGACATTGATCTTGGCAATAGTTTTTTGGATTTGACACCAAAAGCATAGGTAACACAAGCAAAAATTAACAAGTGGAACTACATCAAACTAAAAAGCTTCTGCACAGCCAAGGAAACCATCAACAAAATGAAAAGGCAACCTACTGAATAGGAGAAGATATTTGCAAATCATATATCTGATAAGGAGTTAATATCCAAAATATATGAAGAACTCATACAATCTCACAACCAAAAAACAAACAATCTGATTAAAAAACGAGCAGAGGATTTAAATAGACGTTATTTTCCAAAGAAGACACGCAGAAGGCCAACAGGTACATGAAAAAATGCTCAACATTGCTAATCATTAGGGAAATGCAACTCAAAACCACAATGAGATATCACTTCACACATGTTAGAATGGCTATTATCAAAAAGACAAAAAAACAACAAATGTTGATCAGGATGTGGAGGAAAAGGAAGCCTTGTGCATTGTTGGTGGGAATGTAAATTGGTGCAGCCACTATGGAAAACAGTATGGAGGTTCCTCAAAAAAATAAAAATAGAACTATCTTATGACCCAGCAATTCCACTTCTGGGTATTTATCCGAAGAAAACAAAAACACTAACTTGAAAAGACATATGCACCCGCATGTTTGCTGCAGCATTATTTACAATAGCTACGACATGGAAACAATCTAAGTGTCCATTGATAGAATGAATGGATAAAGAAAATGTGTCTGTCTATCTATTCTATCTATCTATCTATCTATCTATCTATCTATCTATCTATCTATCTAATCTATCTAAAATGGGATATTCAGCCATAGAAAATAAGGAAATACTGCCATTTACAATAAACTGGATGGACCTTGAGGGTATTATGCCAATTGAATAAGTCACACAAAGACAAATACCGTATGATCTCACTTAAGTGTGCAATCTACAAAAACAAAAACAAAAAAACCCCAAACTCATAGATACAGAGATAAATTGGTGGTTGTAAAAGGCTAGGGTTGCGGGGTAGGTGGGTACAATGGATGAAAGAAGTCAAAAGGTAAAAACTTCCTGTTGTAAAATAAAGAAATCATGGGGATATAATGTACAGCATGGCGACTATAGTTAGTAATAGTGTATTACATATTTGAACGTTGTTAAATCTTAAAGGTTCTTATCACTAGAAAAATGTTTTGTAACTATGTATGGCGATGAATGTTCACTAGACTTGTTGTGGTGATCATTTCACAATATATATACAAATATCAAATATATTGTACACCCGAAACTAATATAATGTTGTATGTCAATTAATAATTTTAAAAACGCTTAAATGATTTTTAACTATTTTTCCTGACTTATTTTTGTGATAATCTTTTTTCAACTATGATATTAATATTTATCTAGTAGAAATTAGAAACCAATGACAAAACATATATTTACATAAATTTTCTTATAGTTAAATACTAAATATATATATACACTAAAATATGAAAAAATTTTGACTTTGAATATAAACATTCTTATCGTTTTCAATACTATATTTATTGTAATTAGGAATGCAAATGAAAATCAATAAAATGTATTTTTATTATTTATTTTACATCCTTGCATATGAAGGATATAGTCTTCTATTCAAGAAGGCAGTTAATTTATTTAACTAATGAATTGTTTTCTTTTTTTTGTGGAAAAATATGGAATGCTCCACAAATTTGTGTGTCATCCTTGCGCAGGGGTCATGCTGATTTTCTCTGTATTATTCCAATTTTACTATATGTGCTGCCCAAATGAGCACAAAATCATCTATTTTTCAGATATCATTGTTTTGTCAGTCCTTAATTAATATTTCTTTGTGTTGGCTTTAGTTCAAATGTATAGAGTGTACCTCAAATTGGATACTTTTGGCTACAAAATGCTAACACTCACACTAGAGATACCTTTTGGCTCTTGGGACAACTTGGATTTTGATCTCTTCACGTTATAGATAAGCTTGAGTTTTTGGTTGTCTTACCTGGAACAGTCATGTCCTGTCCAAGCCGAGAGACAATGACACCGGTTTGGTCTTACACATTTTCCACCATTTAAGCAGGGAGACTGGCAAACGGCTGGAATGAAAAAAATCATGCATTTATTTAATTAATACTTAGCCATTCTGAAGATGTCCATGAAAGTATGTAGCATAAGACTTGACTCTGTTTTCTGCCCCAGCAGCCACCATTCCTCACACACTGTTTGCATTATGCCTTTCTGCCACTCTGCTTGACCTCATGTCATTATGTGGCACCACCTCCCATTTTTCCTTCCAAGCCAGACAATTCTCATAAATAAGCCCTAAGTTAAGTTCTACCTATGTATTAAAGTCTTTTCTGCTAATTTCAAGTCCACTGATTTTTTTTTCTCCTTTAATCTTTTAATTTAGGCAACCAGTTTGACACGATGTTATGAACTGTAAAATTTTCATATGCTCTGTTAGACTGTAAATCTCGAGGGAGGTAGCACTGAACTGTGATTGGGTCACTACATAAGACATCAACTCTTATGACAATAAATCAGGCACATAGGTTGTCTAAAATAACAGATGATTCAAAAGCCCTTTATGTTTGCAGGAAACATATCTCATGACTTTTGCTGGCTTGAATTGGAATTATAGAACCTGGAGTAGAGTTAAAAATGAGTCACAGATGAAACCCCGAGTGAGCACCTGAAGATTTACTATATAGACATTTTTCTCACACGCCCACAGTCTCATAACCAAATTCTTTAGTTGAATGAATTTATTTGTTAAAAACAAAAAAAAACACCTAAGGATGCTAAAACTTATAAAGACCTAACACCAGTTTAACAAATCAAAGAGAAAGGAGAACTCCCTATAGGAAGAAAATAAAGGGCCTTGAAAGAAAGCTGGAAATGAGAAACATTTCAGTCTCATTATTTCAGCCTCATTATTGCTTGGAAAGGAAAGCTTCCCCAGATGAAAAACTCATCTTTGGTGATATATAAATTAATGTCACTTCTTTAATCACTCATTCATAAAATATGGGGAAAATGCCAGCAAGTACCAGGCAGTTGAAAAGCACTGGGTGGGAAGAAAGAAAACAAGAAGTAAAACACTAGTCTTTGTCCTTGGGGAGCTCTCTTGGAGAGTTAAGACTAAGGGTAGGCAAATAGAATGCCCGTACTTGCAATGCAATAAAAGGAAATTATGAAACAAAGCAGGTTTAAAAATAGCAAAAATAAAACCCAATAATCTAAAACTAAGCCTCAATAGATTCTATTTGCTAATATTAGAAACAAAAGCAAGGAGCCGGCCGAGTGGCTCAGTTGGTTAAGAGCATAAGCTCTGAGCAACAGGGTTGCTGGTTTGATTCCCACATGGGCCAGTGAGCTGCGTCCGAGCTGAGCTGCCTCTGAGCTGCCAACAGGTGGCAGGATAGCTCAGCTGGTGAGAGCGAGCGCTCTTAGCAACAAGGTTTCTGGATCAACTTCAGCATGGGATGGTGGGCTATGTCCACCAGCAACTAAGATTGAACACGGCACCTTGAGCTGAGTGGCCGCGAGCTGCCTATGGGTGGCCGGATGGTGACTGGATTTAGAGCTAAGCTAGCTGCACCATCCATGACTAAGATTGAAGGACAACAACTTGGCTGTTCTCCTTCCGCAATTAAAAAAAAAAATCAGGAGCATGGTGATTTAATGGTGCCTGACTGTATTAACACATTAGTCACTGTTTTCACTTCCCTGTCTAAAAGCTTAACATTTCCACATTCCCTATAACATGGGTGCATGCCCCCAGTGTTACTTTCTGCTCCATTCTCATGCTGTGTCTTCTGCACAGTCTTACTGTTTTTCCCACTGAATGTTTTGGTGACCTACATATTTCTATCTCCAGTCTAGACGTATCTTCTGGGAACCGAAACCATGATCTAACTGCCTGCCAGATCTCTCCTTCGTAGATTCCACAGGCCCCTCAAACTCAGCATTTCCACACTTAATTCCTTATCTAAACTGCCAACCTACTCCTTTTGGGTTCTCTTAGTAAATGGCACCACCTTCCACACAAGAGCCCAAACTGGAAATATCAGTCTTAACCCTTCTGAGGTATTTACTCCCACAATAAATCTATCATCAAGTAGTATTGATTCAACTCCCTAACTTCTCATAAATCCTTCTTGTTTTTCATTATCATTTCTCCACACTTCATTTCCTCTTGCGAATTCTGCTTCGGCAAACTTCCTAACTGGTCTCTGGACTTGCTTCCTGCCATTTCCCATATTGCTGCCAAAATAATTTTTCTAAAAGAAAAATCTGATCACACTGTTTCCCTGCTTAAAACCCTTCAGTGGCATCTGTTGCTCATAAGACATAATCCGACCTCTAAAACTTAGAACGCAATGCGTTTCCTAATCTGATTCTGTCCATCTTTACAGCGTCATTTCCAACCACGCCCCTACATTTTCTCTATGGCTTCGGCGATCCTTTCCTGAACACACCTGTGTTATATTTCCATGCCTTGGGCTAAAATGACCTCCCGGTGACTCTCACTCATCCTCTGATTCTCTGCTTGTAAAGCCTTTTCTGAACATCCATACTTGGTTAGTTTACCCATCTTTACTCTCCTATCTCCTATTAAAGAATTCTATTAGCCACTAGTTATCTACTCATCGACTATTCCGCGTCACTTCTTTTCTAGATTGAATTCTGGAGGGCAAGAGCCCCTGCTTCATATACTTTTGTATGCTTAGTACTCAGGAGGTACAAGCAGGGTGCGTGCTGAGGTGGCTGCTGCAAGATGAAACAGAGAGGAAGACTACGTGGCTCATTGTCATTAAGGAGCTTATTGTAGTTAGGGGCTCGGGGGGTGACAAGGAAGCCATCCATCACTGCAGGGGACAATGTGTGACTGCTAGGATGGGAAGTAAGGGTTACCAGGTGTGCTGAAGCCAGTTGATGCAGCACCTTGGAAGTCCGAAGAATCTGGGCTGGATGTGAAGACAATACACAATCATTTTAGGTTCTTAAACAGGGCAACACATGCCAAAAGTAGTAAGTATTTGTGCTATTTGGGAAATGAAGATGGGAGAGCCAACTAGTAGGTTCTGGCGGTGATCAAAAGAGGAGGTCTTTTGCTAACTGGTAACAGCGGGGACAGAGTAGGATGCAAGAGACACTGTGCAGGAAGGAACAAAAGGAGTGCTGATACTGGTAATCGCAGATGAAGATGAGGGGAAGTCAAGAGTGGTGCCACCACCTGCCACAATAAGGAGCCTAGGAAAGGGCAAGGCTGGTTTGCAGGTGTGTGCAGTTTTGTAAGCATGAGAAATGCAGATAAATATCAAAGTTGATGTGTCATATAGGAATACTATATACAGATGGATTTAAGAGTTTCAAGTAAAAGCTTCAAATGGAGCCTCTGGTACATTTCCACATTCATGGATGGCTCCCTTTTGGTTTTAGGTCGGGTGACTGCACATCTAGTTTTGCCTGTGACCGTACCTTTCACTCCCATTTACCTGGGTTACTTATTAATAGTGCCCCTGTCACTCTCAAAAGTGTCCTAATGGGAAGCTAAATTATATGGTCACCCAGCCTTAGAACTCATGACAAGCTCTGGTGTCAGCAAGTCTGTTCTTCTTTACATTTGAGCCCACTGGGGAGGTGGTATCAATATTGTTTACAAGAGGGAGGGTGGAGGGTTAGAGCTAATACTAAGTCACTACAGCAAGTTCTATTCTTTTAACAATTGCCTAAAAAATCAGGAGATGGAAAAGGTAAAAATATGTCATTTGAACTGATATATTAGACATCTATGGAAAGACCTATCATATGCAGGCAGTATGCTAGGTACTGAGGATATAAAGGTCACAAAGAAACATTCCTGTCTCAACTAACATGTGACCTAGTGGGGCGTGGGGACAGATCGATAAGCAATTAAACAGGTAGCAAAGTCTATTGGGATAAATGCTATATTTGCGATCGGCCAGGGTTGCTGATGGGATGTGCTTGTCATCAATCAATCAACAACAGTTAGTGATGTCCGTCCATGATAAGGAATGATCTCTTTAATGAGTTTTTCACTTTCACTTAAATTGTACTTATTTAGTAGCTTGTTCTCTCTAAATAATTACCATGAATGTCATCATTTAGCTTCATAGAGATTAATCATAAATATTCTGAACCTCTGCATAACGTTTTCTCTACATTCTGAAGAATAGAGCGGATGACATGAAGGAGGCTGACAACTGAGTCAACCCGACTTCTCTTCTTTGGCACACGAGCCTGAAAGGTGTCCCTGAGTCAGCCATACCATTCCCCATTGAGACCACCGTTCAAACTACCATTCTGAGGCGTTCTTGAGAAACTTGGGTACCCTTGTTTTTCTCACTGCCACTTCTGAATCAGAGTTCCATGCATCAGTGTCCTCTAGGGCTTCACGGAGCCAAGTCACCAAGGAAACAAACTGTGAGAGGAGGCTTACCTAGGTGACAGCGGGACCCCGTCCAGCCAGGCAGGCAGTCGCACTGATAAGGGGCCACACAGCGCCCGCCATTCAGACACTGAAGAATGCATATTGCTAGAAAGGAGATCGAAAAGGAGTTGATCAAAATATACATACTCAGATATGTTCAAGTGTGCAAAAAAAATTTTTCCAGGAGGAGAAAAACCTTGCATGACCCACTAGATAATCTTCCCGTCTGTCTTGTTTATTAATAAGTATCATTGTGAAAACACCGTTAGGAAAGTGTCTGGACTCTTAGCCTGATGCAATGACTAATGCCAAGTGCACTTCTCAGAGAGGACACACTGTAATCAATACCTGCTGAGTGCTTTGCCTTCCCTTCGCAAAATAAGCAGAATGTTCTCCATTTATTATAGTGTCAGGTTTCCATTACAGAGGACATAAAATGCTTTAATAGGGTTTGGCTGTCTGGAGCCTCTCTTCTTGTCCTGAATTAAATGTGAGAATGGAGCCAGATGGCTACCTTGTAGGCTGGTGTTGGCAACACATTAGTGGCGATGGGACAACTGACCCTTTACTTCCTTGGCGCTGAGGCCTGATGCTGACTGAATCAGGCCATCCCTACCCCCTCCATGGCAACCATTCCTCCTACTAGAAATTACTGAGCTCTTTAAAGAGGCATAGTCTGTTTAGAAAGGAGTGAGATGGTCTACTGGCAGGCTACTCAAAGCATGGTTCTCAAACCAAAAGCACTGGAATCACCTTGAACTTTTCTAGAAATACAGAACCTTAGGTCCTAACTTAGATCTACTGAATCATAATCTTCATTTAATAACACCTCCTGGATGGTTTGCACACACAGTAAAGCTTGGGACGTGCTGGTCTAATCCAGGAGGGCAGGTATATGCTCAGCAAGGTGAGCCAGGCCTGCTGTTAGGGTACCCAGGGTAAATGTTCCCCGAGTCTTTGGACAATTAACATGATAGCATGTCAAGTGTGGGAGCCCTCAGCGGGAAGGAACGACTGGGGCAAAGAATAAGGAAAAAGGCGATTTCTTTTCTTTCTTAATCATGGTGAGAATGCTTGCTTTGGTAGGTTGCTAGTGACTTACATTTATTTCCATCTTGTATTTTCCTTTCTAGGTTCATTGAAATAGTTACACTTAAAAAAGTTTTAGAATCTCTTATAAAATGTCTGGCCTTAGAAAACACTGATACAGACCAATGGCCATCATGTTAATGACTCTTAAAGTGATTTACATATATCATTTCTAATGAAACATGAAATCATTTTATCCTCACATATTGTTTTTTTAAGATATTAAAACAAAGTGTGGTTTAGACATTTAAAAAAACATTTAAAACCACTTACAGTCTCCTGGAAGTTCAAACTGAAATGTATTTTTATGAGGATCAAAATTTTATATTAATTTACCAAGCATTTTGTAGATATAGGAGTGCCAACTTTCCTTATTTTCTTAATTGGGAAGAACTACTCTTATTGAAAGAGAGTTAATGGTGGGCAGCAAATATTACCTGCAAAGTACAATGTTAGGCAATGCCATGAATTAATAGCAATGAGGAACATAGCACATAAATGGACTTCAGAGGAGGGAAGACAAAGACTGCGAGACCCTCCATTACAAGCTCCTATCCAAGAAGATTCTTGGAAATTTGTGCCTGGAGATGTGGAGATGACTTTGATGGATCTTGATAACTGTATTTCCAAGGTCACTAATATTCTAGATCTCCTGCAACCAATTTACATATTCAGAGCAGCCGTAGCCGCTTTGTCTGGTCTGCTACAGGAGAAACAAGTTAATTCCTGCCACCGGTAAGGCAAATTCCTAGAAACTCCCCTGAGTTAGGAGCTTCCATGCCAATTATCAGGACTCCAAGTAAGATTGGAGGAGAGACTCACGCTCTTCACAGAGGCGCCCCATCCAGCCATCTGGACAGGAGCAAGCATTTGGGCGTTGGCAGATACCTCCATTCTGACATGGGAATCGACAGACAGCTGCAAGAGAAGATGGATAATCATAAATCTAGGGAATTATGGAAGGGTGGTTGCCAAAAATTGCATTGCTCACTTACATTGCATCCTTGACTCAAGCTTTAAGGAAGAGAAACAACCAAATCTCAAGATTTGGTTGGGGATGAACATGAGGGGCTCAAGGGGGGGGGGGCGCATAACAAGCATGGGTGGTTCTGAGAACATGGCTTTCCAGGGTTTAGTAATTTGGGGGTTCAGGGTATGAAGGGACAAGGTGGTTTACACAAAAGATAGTCTCTTTTGATCTGGACCGGGAGAAACACCCCTTCCAGAAGATTTGAAAATGTGCTTCCAAATGGGGCCTTTGATGGCCAGTAGCTCTTTGGTGCTGCCACTGTCCCTCAGTACCTTAAAATAAACAAGTGAGGAAATAAGCGCGCGCACACACACACACACACACACACACACACACACACACACAATCACTACCGACTTCTGTCTCTAAGTGAAGCCTGGTCTATTCCTTGAGGATGCCTCCTTCTCAGCAGCCCTCTCAAGAGGAGGCTGCACACTGTCCCATGTAATCATATTTCTTTGTTGCTTCCAATCAATGTCCTTTCTCCTGCAATAACCCTTGCCACTTTTGAGGCTCATGCCATTCATTCTTTGGTTTCCTTAATTCTCCCTGACCCTGTAAGTCATTTGGCCTTTTCACCCCAGGTGCAAATCTGATCATTGTCCATGTGGCCAGGCGGACAATCCAACCAATAACTGAGTTATTCTTTTAGTTCTTCGGTATGTCTGTCTTATTTACTAGTATAGCTCCTGACTTTCAGTAAATATTTGTAGAACAAATAGAATTATTATGATTTTTAAAACATTATATGATATTAAGAAAGTATACATTTTAAAAGGATATAGTAGGATGCTTCACTATCTACTTCTTTCTGTTTTACAGAATTTCAAGCCTAGAATCTCAGAGTTCTGTGTGCAAGCTTTCAAAACTCATCTCCATCAAGGGAAATGACACAGATGTTAAAAGAAAATTTAAAGCAAGAAAAAGGAAAATAGCATGCATACTGGTTGTTGGCCATATCAGATGTCCATATACATTTCCCTACAGTTTCACTAAGAAATAACCATTTGAATGTTTTCTTACCTCTGCAAATAGGAGGTGATGTCCAGTTTCCACTCTCGAGGCAAACACTCCTTAGGGAACCCTCCAACATGTATCCACTGTAACACGAGTAGGTGATCATGTCCCCATACTGGTAATGAACGCCTCGAGCAATCGCATTTTCCACGTGAGCTGGTGGACCACATGAGATTTCTGCAGGAAAATAGAACAATTAGACCTGTGCTCCTCACCCAGCCAGTGGATGGGAGAGAACACAGTCTCACCTCTAAGACTAAATAAATCTTGAGAGCAAAGATAAAATACATAAAGATAACTTTTTCACCTATAAATAACAAAAATTAAGTGCGCAAGATCCAAGGTTTTGTCGTCTGAGTCCAGGGTTGGAGCTGAGCTGTTTTGTACTCACGGCAAGAAGTTTGCAGAAGACCAAGAATGAGCTCTTGCACTTGCCAGAGATGTGGCTGCAAGAAAGCTTAGATGCTGGGTGCCTAGCAAATTAAAAGGTAGAAGTGTGGGGATTACCTGTCGTCCATCATTTCAGAAGAAAAATCATTAATTGCAGCACCTTACATCCCATCAAGACTGTTTCAGTAGTGCCTAGAAGAGTGCTGGGCATGCAGTGCGCTCTTGATACATACTTGAAAAATGAGCAAATGAATGCATATTGTCTCTAAGCTATAGATGCTCTTAATTTACACACCTTGATGGGGCTTATGACATTCAAGGTTTCACATGAATTTCCCTCTTTTCAAAACTCTAAAGCAGTGACTCTCTACTTTTGGAATGTGTTAGAGCACATGATAATCCTCCCTTTAAAAATATATATTGTAGATGTGAATGAAAAATTTTATAACTAATTTTGCTTTGAGAATTTTATGAGAAGCCTTGAGATAACTAGTTATTCTATGGTGGCTCACAAGACAAGGAGTGCATTAGAGTCAGAGCTCTCACCGGTGTCCAGTTTGCATGAGTCTAACTTTTAGATGAATCTTCATAAACTGACTTGTAAAAGGTTGCTTAGTGGACATAATACTACTCAAACTTATCAGAGGGGATGATGAATTTGTACCATCTTTTTTTTTTAAGATTTTATTGGGGAATTGGGGAAGGGGAACAGTGTTGGGAATTGGGGAAGGGGAACAGCCAAGTTGTTGTCCTTTAATCTTAGTTGTGGAGGGCGCAGCTAGCTCAGCTCCAAGTCCAGTCGCTATCTGGCCACCCGTCAGCAGCTTGCAGTCCCTCAGCTCGAGGTGCTGTGTTCAATCTTAGTTGCAGGTGGGCATAGCCTACCATCCCATGTGGGAATTGAACCAGCAACCTTGTTGCTAAAAGCACACGCTCTCACCAGCTGAGCCATCCTGCCACCTGTTGGCAGCTCAGTGGCAGCTCAGCTCGGGCGCAGCTCACTGGCCCATGTGGGAATTGAACCAGTGACCCTGTTGCTCAGGGCTTGCCTCTTAACCAACTGAGCCACTTGGCCATCCCTGTACCATTTTTTTAAATTTTCTTTTCCTCCCAAGGCGGATGAAAATATTAGTTCAATCAGTTGGATATCAAATATGTTTTAATGCCTACTGTGTATCAGGAACTGGAAAGAAATAAATGAATAAAATGCTGTCCCTTTACTCAAAGGGGAAAGATAAAGAATACTGTAATGCCACTTAAAAAGCTATAGAGGAGTGCTGCATACTATACTGTAGAAAAATTGAGCAACTAACTTGAATTAAACTGAAAGTAAATAGGCAATATAATATAAATTACTATTACTAAGTTGAATGTAACTGATTATGCTTAGGATTGTCAGGGTAGGAATCACAATAAAAGTGGCATTTGGCTATGCTATAAAGCTTGAGTGGGTCAGAGAAAAAGAGCTTCCAGGTTGGGGGAGGGACCTGTAAAAAGTCCATGGAGAGCTGAGGGTTGGTTTATATAAATGGTTATCAAGGCATGGTATTCGGGCCACTTGTATGGGAATTGCCTTGGGTTCTTATTAAAAATGCGCATTTCTGGGGTTTCTTAGCTTATGAGTCCGCATCTTACATACTTTCCCTGGGCAATTCTCATGCGCACTAAGTTTTAATCACTGGTTTGTAGGAATACCTAATAGGAGGAGGTGAAAAGAATGAGGAAAGTGGCTGCTCAGGTTCTTTAGGCAAGATATTTCGTGCTAAGCCAACGACTTCCTGCCTAATAGAAAACACGGCAGACAGATTGAGGATAACAAACAATCGTGGAAGCAGTCTCCTTCTCTCCAAGGCAACGGTGATCCTCTCAAGAATACTGAGGAATAATTAAGCATGCACTAACGAAAGCAGCATGTACCGAGCGCATGTCTCTGCTCTTTCCTCCAGGGGCCTGAGTGGTAAGTCTCAAGGACCCAGGACCAAGGTGAGGCTATGTAGGCAGAATAAGACCACTTGGCTTGTCTTAGTTCAGGCTGGTGGCTTTAAATTAGACTAGAGGGTCAAAACCTATACCTGGTTAGTTCTTTCCACTTTACTAGGAGTAGATCTCATAAGGATCGGGGACCCAAATCCCAGCTAAAAGTATAATACACACTTTCCTGGAGTAAAATTAAAACTCTAATGTTGCAGTAGGCTGCCAGTTGAAAATTCAGGGACCTGGGTTCTTGGTGTATCTCTTACTATAAGGAGATGCTACTAATAGATACCAATTCACTTATTCTTCAAAACAAACCTATAAGATAGGTGTTATTGGTGCTATTAACTTAACACGAGAGCCCTAAGGCTCCCAGAAGTTAGGGGTAATAGGATAAGTTTAGAGTTAGAAAATTCTGAGGATAGAATTCGAATTCAAGTCTTTTCTGATCCCAGAATCCCTATGGCCTTCAGTATGCACATTTCTTATCTCCTTAATTGGAGTGCAAGTGTTCTGAAGATGGGGGTCATTGTAGACATAACAGATTCTTATACTATGGAGCCCAGTGCTTTGCATCTGGCTAGTCTCAATGAATATTTGTTCACTGATTGCTGTAGAGGGAGGACCCTGGACCACAAGGAAGTCTGGAGGGCAGGATGGTCGGCAGGGAGATGTTTTAAGCACAGGAAGTGTTAAGAGTTACCATAAGGCAGAAAGAGATGCCACCAGATTCCATGTTCTATATCAACATGGTGCTAGCCCAGAGCTTCTCAAATTCTGGTTCCAGCATCAGCAGTATTGCCATCAGCACCACCTGGGAACTTGTTAAAAATGCAAATACTCAGGTCTCATCCCAGACCTACTGAATCAGAAACTCTAGGCCTCTGGGGGAGGGGGACAGCAATCTGTCTTTAACAAGCCCTCTAGGTGGTTCTGATGCAGGCTTAAGTCTGAGAACCACTGTGGAAAAATATTTGTATTGCAAAGTATTCATACCTAATTAAAGGGTAGTTTGGGGACTCTGACAATGTAGAGAAAAATCTATTTTAGATTTACTATCTTACTGGTTCTTAGAATAGCACATTTAAAAATTCTGTTCAGGGCCAGCAGAGTGGCTCAGTTGGCTAAGAGCTTGCTAAAGAGTGTGAGC